>NC_065443.1:11734357-12037388 GCF_917563875.1 Diabrotica virgifera virgifera | reverse complement strand
GTACTTAGAGCTCTCGAAATTCACATAATTATAGAATTTAAATTCAAAAATTGACCAGAAAAATCATTTTGCCAAAAATTCAAAGTATACCACTAAATTTAGTTTTTCATCCTCTTTTCAACTAAAAAATCCATTTTAAAAAAATTTAATGTACAGGGTGTTGTTTTTGGGTTGGAATATTTTTCCAATTTTTTTTAAACCGGACCTGGATTTTTTACAATTGTAAATAAATTCATTTATTGTACACCTTAAACGATATTTGCGTGCCAAATATAAAATAAATATACAGTGTGGTTAAAAAGTTATGAAATAATTAGGAAAATGGCAAAATAGATAAAACACTCAGTATCTTTGTTATTAATGGAGTAAGACCCATTAAGTATGGTATTTTTGAGACCGCCTAAGTGTCCTCTTTCTGCAGTTAACGTATGTTACTTTCCCAATGAAACACCCTGTATAAAAATATTCTGACACTCGGCATCACGCTAGTTCTTACAGATTATAGTCAACTCCTTTGACTGATGCAAAATACATAATTGATAACTTTTTGGCATTAACGATTTCTTCTTCAAAAATCACCGTAAAATTAACAGGAATCCCTTTGTTAAAAATGGTGGATGCCTCGGATGCGCATTCGCCAAAATTCACATAGTTCAAACGAGTTTCCTAAATCAATTAATGAATATTTATATCGGCCTCAATGGTGATACATCGGCTGACTGAAGATTTTTATTGACAGGCATTTTTAACGAATCGATATATACGATCATTTTTGAGATTGGGTCAGTGCGAAGACATTTTAATGAGATCTGTCAATTAATTTTGCCGATGAGGGTATTATTCTTAACCGACGTGCGGTTTCCAAAAGGGTTTGCGCGATTTAAATGATGCATCGTCTTTCGGATTTAAAACTTTCGGCGCTTTCGCATATAAAATATACGGATGCTAAAAAGAGAAATTAATCTGATTAATTTTAGAAGCCCTCGTTCTGGTTTCCGACAATGTTTTGGTTTACTTTTTAATTTTTTGTTGTTTAAATTTTTCCCAAATTAAAAGAGACTGGATAAGTTATGGGGGTATTAAGAGGCAACAGTAGCGATCAACAGGTAGCAACAAAAACGGTCCAAGATTGTGGCTGTAATTTTGAATATTTTGTCGAGATATTTGGCACACATATTCGTAATATAATAAAGAATGCCGGTACAGAGCCCAATTTGAGAAACATTTTAGTTTGTGAAAATTACTCTATAACTAAATAAAATATTGCAAAAAGGAGCCTGTACCGCCATTAAGAAGAACAAAAAAAACTTTCTTAAACTAAACTTTTTTATCCCATGCCTAGATTTTGTGTCATATTGGACCTAGTAAAATTTTTTATCTCTAACAAGAAATCGAACATATTATAACGAAATAACTGATTAGTCAACATAGAGAAAGTGTCACTGTCATTTTGACAAACCTGCGTCAGATTTCTATTCTGTTATCTGCATAGGGATTACGAGCACTTTACGGCGCTACGGTAAAACATGGCGGATACGATTCCTATCGAGTGTTCGTAATCCCTATGCAGATAACAGAACAGAAATCTGACGCAGGTTTGTCAAAATGACAGTGACACTTTCTCTATGTTGACTAATCAGTTATTTCTTTATAATATGTTCGATTTCTTGTTAGAAATAAAAAATTTTACTAGGTCCAATATGACACAAAATCTAGGCATGGGATAAAAAAGTTTAGTTTAAGAAAGTTTTTTTTGTTCTTCTTAATGGCGGTACAGGCTCCTTTTTGCAATATTTTATTTAGTTATAGAGTAATTTTCACAAACTAAAATGTTTCTCAAATTGGGCTCTGTACCGGCATTCTTTATTATATTACGAATATGTGTGCCAAATATCTCGACAAAATATTCAAAATTACAGCCGCAATCTTGGACCGTTTTTGTTGCTACCTGTTGATCGCTACTGTTGCCTCTTAAGAAGAAGAAATCTAATCGTGTACAAAACTAGTTATATCTATAAAAAGTATTTCTACAGTTTTCACTGTATTCCCGCACTCAACCGTTCTCTCCAGCTCTTTCTGTCTTGCCAGTCCCCTTCCCGTAGATTTCTTTTCTCCATTGCCTCGTCCACTTTATCTCTGAAGAATCTTCGAGTTCTGCCTCTCTTCCTTCTTCCTATCGGGCTTCACTCTGTTATTCTGTTTATCCAACGATTTTGGTCTGCTCTTCTGACATGTCCGTACCAGGTTAATCTCTTCTGTTCTATGTATACTTCGTCTAATTTACTTACCGTTGCACGTCATCCGCGTCATAGCCTGTGACGTCACATGATACCAACACGAAATATTTAGGCGGTAGGTGTGTTCTTTTTTAGAATCATTTTGCCGAGTACACTGTAATAACAGCCACTAGACATATTTTATTATATACGCGTAGAAATAATATTTGAAGATTTCTATTAATGTTAACCAAAAGAAATACACAATAATATGTTTCATTTAATTTGTATACATACATGGATTAGAAAGCGTTTTTATGAAGCACAATTGTTCGGAACACTCGGAAACTGTAATCGAACGAAGGTGACATTTTAGAATAAATTGGTAACATTTATTTGACAGTTGCGATGATGAGACTTCATATTTGTTTATATTATTTACTATAAGTATTTGTTTTATTATACTTATTGTTTTTATTATTTACTTTAACGTAAGATTATAACTTAATTCTTGTTCTCTATTTCGTAAGTTTTTATTTATTTACATTGAATATTAATTTGTTTTGTTGTATAATCCACGTTTATAATAATTACGTGATCTATTTGATTTAAAATGGATTCAGGATTTTTTTATACTTTGGCAACGGTAAGTAAATTAGACGGACTGTAGTCTATTATGTCTGAGTTCACTACCATTCTTCTCTTAATCTCTATGTTATTTATTATATCTCTTTTTATTACTCTACAGCTTCCCCTTAGTACATAATTCCATCTCTGTTGCTCTTATTTTGTTTTTGGTTTTCTTATTTATTGTCCAATTTTCACACCCATAAGTGAGAATACTTTTTGTCATGGTATTATAACTTCTTCTTTTTGTTTATATGCGTATGTTCTTATCCCACAGTACTAGGTTCTTATCTACTTTAGTTGTTCCTTTTTTTCATATTGTGAAATCTAAATACTTGTCTGTTCTTCTGATTTGTTTACCTTCGTCTATTTCCAGCTGTTTTATTTTTGTATTTTCCGTTGTTAGGCAATCAGTCTTCTTGTGGTTTATTTCCATCCCATTCTTTGTATATTCCTGTTCCAGTTTTCTCATCATAAAACTGTGGTCATCTTCGTCTTGTGCGATCACTATTTGGTCGTCAGCAAAACTTAGGGTACATAGATATTTGTTCCTTACTGGTATACCCATTCCTTCGCACTTTCTTTCCATGGTTTCAGGGTTTTTTCCAGGAATATTTTGAACAGGGTAGGGGATGTGGAGCAGCTCTGTAGTAGTCGTCCTAGCCTAGTAGCTTATCCTTTGTCATCTTAAATGGACTGCATATTCTATTGCCCGTATTGATAGCTACTGTGATATTCTTGCAGAGTACTTTTACTGATGTTATTAATAATCGGGGAACTTCGATGTCTTCCATTGCATCCTATAGCTGGTTCTAGGCATCGAGTCATATGCCTTTTCTATTAGTTCTTTTAATATGCCATTATTTTTTCTATTAGTTGTTCGACCATGTAAATGTGATCTAAGCATGCTTTCCCCGCTGTGAATCCTGCCTACTCTTCTACGATTTTATCCTGCATATACATCTACAATTTTTCCTTTATGGTCTTTCCATAGAGTCTGCCTATAGACGATATAATGCTGATTCCTCGATAGTTTTCGCAGTTTTTTCTATTTCCTTTCTTATACATTGGAATTTCGATTATCCGTCTCTTCATTAACCGTCACCTCTGTTGACCGTCAGTGTTAAATTTGGTTATCTATTTTTTAACACACTATTTTTTCAACAAGATTTTTATACCGGAAGTTCGACAATACATACTTGCAATCCAAAAATTTGCCACCAAAGGCGATCCTCATTTAGGACAATATCAATCAATCATTGAAACTTTCAAAAGTCGACACAGAAAAAAAATTCAAAACCTCGTTATGAAAGGAGAATATTCGTTGCAAGAATATTGGAAATTTAAACACAGAATACAATTTAAAACACAGTCGACAATGGTGTGGAAGCTTGGGCTGATGTTTCGGAAGTAACACTGAAAAGAGCATGGAATAAATTATGGCTGAATCAAGCGAAGATGAAAATGCTTCGGTGATAGCCCAGAGTGACGCGGTAATAAATGAAGTTATGGCTGAATCAACTGCTTGGTTTTCGTTGCCAAAGATGACATAAACGAATGGTTAATTTGTGATAAGGACGCAAACGGCTACAGATTGCTGATAGATGATGAAATCGTTGAAATGGCAACAGAGACAGATGAAACAGATTCAGAAGCTGACACAGATTTGGAATTTGACGGTGGCGTTGTCGATGATGATATTGAAACTGGTAAAGATTTGCGTAAAGAAGGTAGAGAAACTGCATGTCACATGTAACAATTGATCGAGTGGTATTTTCGACAAGAAGAAGCCAGTAAAGTAGATTATAAGATCTTATGACGATTAAGAAATTAAACCGTTCCAAAATGTGAAGCAACAGTAAAACAAACAAAGATTTCAGAATATTTTAAACCAAACTGATTCGATTGTACCAACACAAATCCCTCTTATATTGTCAAACAAAACATACAAATAACATTTGAAAGTAGTACTATGAATTTTTAATTTTTTGTTTATGTTCTGTTAACCGTCTTTTCGATTATCCATCATACCCTTGGTCCAGTGCCCTGACGGATAATCAAGGTTCCACGGTATATTGATGTCACACTAATCTCGTAAACAAAATAAACCAGTTTTGCACTGCTTTTCAAATATCATCATTCCCTTTTTCTTTATCGTTATGCAGGGTCGGCATCACTAATTACATTTCTTCCATAAGTTTCTATATTGTGTCATATCAATATCGATACCCAAATATTGTCAAAAACCTAGCAATAGTATTTGATCGAAATTATCATGACTCAACTGTAACGAATCGTTAAAAGGAACGCTGTGGGTCTCCGCTGTCTCTGTTCATAATGAGTAAAAAACTATATAAATATGTACACAGGACATAACGTACTGGCGAATAACTATCCATTTACAACTCGTTAACAGTCATCTGGAATAAGATTTACCATAAATACTCACAGCGGAAATGGCAATAAAATACACAGACTGAAAAAACCTACATATGATATATTACCTGAACGAGCGAAACAAATGAGGAATTTACATTGCTTCGCGCAAAAAGACTCCACTTGAAGATGTCTTTTCAGCATTAAAAAAGTGAAGACTAATTTAATGAAAACATCTCATGCATTAAAATAATACACTTTAGAAGACCAAAAATAATCAGTTTTTTCAAGATTTTTTTTCTCAGAACCTTTATTAAAAATGAACATAAAAGTTTTTTCAGCTTAATATCTAAGTCTTAGAGAGTACAAAAAATATATCTTTTTTTATTTATGCACGTACACTAATATTGTAGAGGGCGCAAAAGTCTATGCCTCGAAAAATGATGGCGGACAATAATTAATCTCAGGATTGGGATATCTGAAACAAAAAAATCGTAATGCATTTGAAACAGGAAGGTTTCTTACGTGACAATTTACCACAATTTGACCAAAAAATAAAAAATAAATAATTTTTAAACATGAAAAACGGGCGAATGTTTTCCCGTAAATTCTTTTTTTTTTCCGGAATTTTTCGCTAACGGTGGTAAATTGTCACGTAAGAAACCTTCCTTTTTCAAATGCTGTACGATTTTTTTGTTTCAGAGATCCCAATCCTGAGATTAACTGTCCGCCATCGGAACTACTTTTTTCGAGACCTCGACTTTGGCGCCCTCTACAATATTAGTGTACGTGCATAAATGAAAAAAGATATATAGTCCTGGATCCCACGTCTCAAAAAAAGTTGATTAATAGCAAGCTGAAATTTTGTTAATAGCTTAACGGTGCAGTGTCTAGTCGGACAAACTTTGATGTATGGGAACACTGGAACAGGGGAAGTTTTAACTGTGGAACAGGTTAAAAATTTAAAACGTCAGACTACGAAAACGTTTCGTGTATTTTGTCGGCAGAACTTTAATTGATTTGTTACCATTTTATTAAACTCTCATGTAAAAATCAGACTGGTGTTTATCACCAACTGGGCATTTTAATGAGTTTTCGTAAGGGACGTTTATAGTTAAAATTAAAATAATTTAAATTATTAAATAAATAAAAAATAAAAATAAAAAAAAAATTAGAGTGACACAATTTAATGGTATTATTTGTGGGATTAAAAATTATCTTTTGATAATTTTAGCTTGACAAGCTAATGTTATATTTTAACTAAATTTTTCATTAGAGATAGGTGTTAAGTTATCATCTTATGGTTTAAAATTCCATTTTAAGTATTTTTCAAAAATATCTTGCATGCAGACAAAGTCATTTCAATTATTAGTAATATTGTTAATTTTATTCGTTCAAGAGGATTCAAAATTGTGAATTCATAGCATTTTTGAAAGAGTTAGAAACAAAACACACTGATGTCTTACTTATACCACAATCATTTTCGATGGATAAGCTTGGGAAAAATTCTTAAAATATGCGGCAAATTAAGGAAGGTAATTTCTTTATTTTTAGAAATGAAAAACTGCGACACATTTGCTAAATTTATAAGTTTTGAATGGCCATGAGATTTTAAGTATACCTGGACATAATCATTTAAATATTTTAAACATAACATTGCAGAGCACAAATTTATACGCACAGAAACTTTTACAATGAAACTATTCATTCATCATATTTATAAAAAAAGTTCGAATTTGTTCATGTTTCATCATTAAAATCATTAAATAATGTAGCAGAAATATTTTTTTATTATTTAATTCTTTCAAAGAAAACAAAAACAGTACCTAATATTTTATTTGGGA
Organism: Diabrotica virgifera virgifera; assembly: GCF_917563875.1. Lineage (NCBI taxonomy): Eukaryota > Metazoa > Arthropoda > Insecta > Coleoptera > Chrysomelidae > Diabrotica > Diabrotica virgifera. The sequence continues at coordinate 12,030,325 of NC_065443.1, read as the reverse complement.
ATTAAGCCACAATTTAAGTTTGAAATTAAATAAGTATATGTGACGTCTCGATTTCCACTTCGGATATCGTCATTTTTTTCAAAAATCTTTTTTTGATAACGATTTCCGAAGTGGAAGTCGAGACGTCAAATTATATTTATTTTAAAACTTAAATTGTGGCTTTATTAGTCACAGCTTCAGAACATTATTAAAAAAGAGTGAAGGGAATCTAAGAATTTTTAAAAATTATAACTTCATTTATTTTTATTTAAATGACGTTTCCATCTATTTAAGTACGGAATTTTTCTTTAAATATAATAAGTAGCTAATAGCAACGGGAAAAAGACTATATATTTCTATTTAGCTTAAGAGAGTAGGCGCAAAATTTTATTTTAAATGAGATATTTGAAATTAAAAATCACACTTAATTTTCTCTTTTTTGCACCCCTGTAACTTTTAAAATAAACATTATAGAGGTTTTCAGGGACTGTTGGCTCTCGGTAATAATGTAGTATTTCATTCTGCGTTTAAATTTTTCAAAGATACTTATTAGTGTTCTCAGGATTCGAAAAAAATTGATGCATTTTAAAAGCGTTTGCCCGAAATTTTGCGCATACGCTTTTTAATGCCTAGACAACTAAGGACATTGTCATGGTACAGTTGATTTCGCAATCAGATTATAGTGTCATATAGTTGAGTAAATGTCTTGTTACTTAGTAAAGTCGACTTCATTGTCTTTACAAAGAAACGCTAATTGTATCGAACATCTGCCGACCCTCAGGTGAGTACCGATCCCACAAGGATAGAAATTAGTTTTATTTATTAATTTTTTATAAAGAAAAATCTGCTATCCAGCTAGGATTCGAATTCAGAACCCAAAGAACGTCATTTAATCAAAATTATATAAAGTTAAAAATTTGAACATGTCAATTTAACAAAAATGCGGCCCTTGATAATAGACCAAAAACTTTTTTGGCCCTTACCAAAAAAAGTTTGCCCACCCCTGTTCTAAAGTGTACTAGTAATACCTTAAATTATTTTGTTTACTTTTACATTTTTATAGGAAAAACGAATTTGGATATATCTTTAAATATCATATAAAAATATTTGCTATCCAGTCAAACTATCACAGCTATGCACTATTTAAAACTCATACATAGACAAATACGACTTGCATGAGTTGTATCAAAATCTTCTCATAGCCATCCTTAAGGTCGGGGGTGATAAATAATTATAATTATATTATAATTAAATTATATATTTAAATGTGGGGAGGGGGATTAAATCAGCATATTCAGTGTCATAGGATATTAAAAAAAATCAAGGAAAATAAGAAATCAAGAAAAATAAGCCAAATAAACTTTTAAAGGCACTTTAAAAAACAATGAAATTTGCGGTGGACATCAGAACTAATCATTCGATCATGTGAGAAAAAAAATTGAGAATGATTTTATTAGCTTATGAGTTTCTCGAGGTAACGCTGTCGAGTTTTTTTTAATAATTGATGGATTCGACCGTTACTTGATGGAAGTTCATTTTATCTCACAATAAAACACTGAAAAACGTTTGTTTTCTATACTTCCACAAAATTTATTACAACTATGTTATTACTACAGCTGTTTCGGCAAAGTGACTTTCTCAAGTGATATATTTTACAATGTGTTTGCCTTTTTAAGTCTTTAACTGAAGAGGTTGAGGAGTGGGGAGCTGTTTGTCTCAAGTTGGTCATTCAGAATTATATCTGTATTTTTCAATTTATTAATTTCCATTGATTCTAAAAGCGATAGCTTAAGGCCTTTATTTTGAATATGTAGAATTTGAAAATCTTCATTGAAAGAATGATTATGATCTAGAAGGTGAAGTGCGTATGTAGAAGTGTCTGTTTTTCTATTGTTATAAGCCCTTTTGTGTTCTGCTATCCGTTTGTCAAAAGTTCTGCCAGTTTGACCGATGTAAGTTTTCGGACAATCACCACAAGTTAGTTTGTACACACCACTCTGTAGTTGCTTTCTCTTTCGGCTTTTATTGTTTTTAATATGTTTGCTTAAGTTGTTGTTAGTTCTGAAAGCTGGTGTTATTCCTTTCTTTTTTATGTATCTGGCTATTTTTGTTGTTATTTTGCCAGTATATGTGAGAGAGCAGAAGGTACTGGGTTCTTTCTGTGGTGGTGGATACACTAATTTCAAGGCTTTCTTATGGAGTTTTTGGTTTAAAATGTTGTTAACTGTTTGTTCGTTATAGCCATTGTTTACTGCTATTTGTCTAATGATATTTAGTTCTGTCTCGAAGTTATTTTTTGTCATAGGAATTTTTGTCAGTCTATGTATCATGCTATGGTAGGCTGCTAATTTGTGTTGTGTAGGATGGGATGATGAATTGTGTATAGTTGTATCAGTATGGGTAGGTTTATGATATACGGAGAACTCATGTTTGTTGTGTAGTCTGGTAATCGTCACATCTAGAAAGTTTATGGAATTATTCTGTGCTGTTTCTATTGTGAACTCAATATTACTATGAAGTGAATTAATGTATGATAGAAATTGGTCAAGTTGTCTGTTAGTTCCTGTAAAGCAGGCTAGTATGTCATCCACGTATCTCCACCAATATAAGAACTGTTTATATACGGGGTGTTTAGAAATTGTTGTTTCAAGTTGGTTCATAAATATATCTGATAGTAATGGGCTTAGAGGATTACCCATAATAAGCCATGCACTGTTGTTTGTGTAAATTTGATTATTGAATTCAAAATAGTCTTGATTTATGCAAATTTCAAGAAGGTGTAAAATTTCAGATGCAATGATCGGATTTGTACTATTATGTTCTAAAAGGTTTTTAACCAAAACAAAACTTTCTGTAGGAGGAACACTAGGAAAAAGATTTTTTACGTCAAATGAAATTAGTCTGGAGTTGTTGGGCAATTGAAAATGTATTTTATTAACTAGTTCTAGTGTATTTTTTACGGTGAATTTAGGTGAAAATTTAGTGTATTCTGTAATAATATCTGACAGTTTTTTTGAAAGTTTATATGACGGAGCTGTATAAAAAGAAACTACAGGTCTTATTGGGTGGTCAGGTTTGTGTAGTTTAATAAAAGAGTATAATTTAGGGGGTTGTGGGTTCATAATATTAAGTTATTTCTGTTCTGTTGGATTTAGTATTGATTTTGAATTTTCAATGGCTAGTTTAATTTGTTTTCGGTATTTTTCTGTGGGGTCTTTGTTTAGTGTTATACTATTTTGGTTATTTAAAAATTCTATTGTTTTGTTATTATAAAAAAAGTGACTATACCTGCACAAACAACAGTGCAGGGCTTATTATGGGTAATCCTCTAAGCCCATTACTATCAGATATATTTATGAACCAACTTGAAACAACAATTTCTAAACACCCCGTATTTAAACAGTTCTTATATTGGTGGAGATACGTGGATGACATACTATCCTGCTTTACAGGAACTAACAGACAACTTGACCAATTTCTATCATACATTAATTCACTTCATAGTAATATTGAGTTCACAATAGAAACAGAACAGAATAATTCCATAAACTTTCTAGATGTAACGATTACCAGACTACACAACAAACATGAGTTCTCCGTATATCATAAACCTACCCATACTGACACAACTATACACAATTCATCATCCCATCCTACACAACACAAATTAGCAGCCTACCATAGCATGATACATAGACTGACAGAAATTCCTATGACAAAAAATAACTTCGAGACAGAACTAAATATCATTAGACAAATAGCAGTAAACAATGGCTATAACGAACAAACAGTTAACAACATTTTAAACCAAAAACTCCATAAGAAAGCCTTGAAATTAGTGTATCCACCACCACAGAAAGAACCCAGTACCTTCTGCTCTCTCACATATACTGGCAAAATAACAACAAAAATAGCCAGATACATAAAAAAGAAAGGAATAACACCAGCTTTCAGAACTAACAACAACTTAAGCAAACATATTAAAAACAATAAAAGCCGAAAGAGAAAGCAACTACAGAGTGGTGTGTACAAACTAACTTGTGGTGACTGTCCGAAAACTTACATCGGTCAAACTGGCAGAACTTTTGACAAACGGATAGCAGAACACAAAAGGGCTTTCAACAATAGAAAAACAGACACTTCTACATACGCACTTCACCTTCTAGATCATAATCATTCTTTCAATGAAGATTTTCAAATTCTACATATTCAAAATAAAGGCCTTAAGCTATCACTTTTAGAATCAATGGAAATTAATAAATTGAAAAATACAGATATAATTCTGAATGACCAACTCGAGACAAACAGCTCCCCACTCCTCAACCTCTTCAGTTAAAGACTTAAAAAGGCAAACACATTGTAAAATATATCACTTGAGAAAGGCACTTTGCCGAAACAGCTGTAGTAATAACATAGTTGTAATAAATTTTGTGGAAGTATAGAAAACAAACGTTTTTCAGAGTTTTTTTTAGTTTCAACGATTTTTGATTTGTTGGTACCATGGTATCTACTCAGAAGTGAAAATATCGAAATATTTGAAAAAAAGGATGAAAATCTATAGATTTTCAATATATTTATTATTGTTAAACAAAAAATAATCATAAAACAAAAAATATTTTGACAGCGTTATTTCACGAAATGTGTAAAGAAAATATAGACAAAATTTCATGTGTCATTTTTTATAGGTTCCTGGTCGTGGCGATAGGGATATTGGGGAGCGTGACTGGGGTAAGTAAAACCAATTTTTTTTTGTCATTTTATTCCATCTACTTTTTTTATCATATTACATAAACAAATAATAGTATTTTTGTTTATGTAACATGATGTCGACTGTTTGGAGTGCTAATATCGAAGTGGAGTAGAAAACCAGAAAGTGCGTGTATGTTCACAAGTGAAATCTTTTGATATTTACCTCTTACTCTTAGAATATAAACTTTTTCTGAAAAACCTTAAACTCAACAATTATATCTATCTAATCAGCCCTAAACCTCTATCCTTGGATATAGGCCTCCTCTTCCTTCTTCCATGCCTCTCTATCTTGGTCAATTTGCATCCATTTTGACCCAGTGTGTTTCTTCAGGTCATCTGACCATTGCATCTGTGGCCTTCCCCTTTTTTGTTTGTGGTTCCACGGTCTCCAATGTATAATCAACTTAGTCCATCTTTCATCCTTCTGCCGTAGGGTGTGTCCGGCGAACTTCAATTTAAGCTTTGCTACTTGGGTTGAGACATATTTCACTTTTGTTTTGTTACGGATCCATTCGTTTCTTTTCCTGTCTGATAATTTAATGTTCAGCATTTGTCGTTTCATGGATCTTTCTGTCTTTGCTAATTTTTCCATATTTTCTTTGGTAAACGTCGATGTCTGAGAGCCATATATGAGGACAGGGACTATACATTGATTGAAGACTCTTGTTTTTAGGTATTGCGGGTATTTTCTGTTTTTTAGAATATAAGTTTTTTTCGAATGATACCCAGGCCAATCTTATTCTTCTCTTTATTTCTTCGGTCTGATTGTCTTTATTTAATCTAATGATTCTGTCCTACATATAATATATACTCTTTTACTGGTTCTATTCTTGTTTGTGCCGCTGTAATTGTCCTTCTTGTTGATTGGTCATGGTTTTTGTTTTACTGTAATTCATCTTCAGTCCTATCTTTGTCGAATCTCCATCTAGTTCTTCCATCATTCTTTGTAATTCTTCACTTTGTTCTGTTGTTAATACAATATCATCAGCATATCGTAAGTGATTCAGATATTGCTCGTTTATGTTTATACCTAAGCCATCTCAACATTCCCAACTCAACAATTATTAACTCTTTTAATTTTTTGTTTATTAGAAAACCTGTTCTCAAGATTGCATTTGTACCCCCAGTATTACAGAAAAAATGGTTTTCTATTTTAAGTCCAATCCCTAACTGCCAAGTTTCTTTAAGATTATAATATCATATTAATTTGTATTTATTTACTTCTGCAGCTAAGTAATTCCTTCCTCAATTGGTCCTTTGATATTCCACATTCCACATTCCTGTCTGTATATACAGGGTGTTTGGTAAAGAATAGGCCATAGCTTAACCTTAGATTCCTGAGGTTAAAATAGGTCGATTTAAGCTAACTTAGTACGAAAGTTGATAATAACCGAAATACAGGGTGTCAAAGTTAAACTTTTATTTTATTTTTCCTTGAATAGTTCCTAACAGGCATGGGATAATAACACAAAATTGGGTAAGCGGAAGTTTTTGAGACGAGAAATCTAAATTCGCCACTAAAAATGATGTATTACCCAGAGGGCACTATATACGCCTTTCAGCGCTCATTTAATAGGTTCAATTTTTTTTATTACCCTCTACATATACTTTTTGAATTAAAACTTTTATTCTATTAATATTTTTACTTAAAAAAGGTATTCTACATTCATCTCGCTAAACTCAACTGTTTTCGAGATAAACGCAATTTAAATCTGGAGGCAACATAAGTTTTTGCATAATATCATTGTAGGTACACCCGAAAAATAACTTAAAACCATAAAAATTTACAAAAATGTATCGCAAATTTCTTCAAATGGAATTTGCGATCTAATGACATCAATATAAGAACTGACACAATTATTATGGGTTCAAATTTATTTTTCGGGTCTAACTACAATGATATTATGCAAAAAAATTATATTGTATAGCAGATTTAAAAAGCGTTTATCTCGAAAACAGTTGAGTTTAGCGAGATGAATGTAGTATACCTTTTTTAAGTAAAAATACTAAAAAATAAAAATTTTGATTCAAAAAGTATGTAGAGTGGGGAATAAAAAAAATTGAACGTATTAAATAAGCGATGAAAGACGTATGTGGCGCCCTCTGGGTAATAAATCATTTTTGGTGGCGAATTTAGATTTCTCATCCCAAAAAAAACCGCTTACCAAATTTCGTGCTGTTATCCCATGGCTGTCAGGAAATATTCAACAATAAATAAAATAAAAGTTTAACTTTGACACCCTGTATTTCGGTTATTATCAACTTTCGTACTAAGGTAAGTTAATTTAAATTGACCTATTTTAAGCTCAGGAATCTAAGGTATTAAGCTATGGCCCATTCTTCACCAAAGACCCTGTATTTTGTTTATGCTAAACTGTTTTTATTTTTTGCTACACTATAATATAAGTATAGCAAAACTTCTCGTTTTGCTTTTCCATGCTTTGTTTTTACCATTGCTTTGTCTCTTTCTATTTCATTTGTTAGTTTTTGCAGTATCTTTGCTTATTTTTTCCAGTCTGTCTTCTGGATTCCACTCCCATATTTCATTTATATTTATATAAATTGATTAAAATAATTTATCCTTTCATGATTTCTTTATCATTCAGAAATTTTTCTGTAGTAAAATTCCACGCTCTAACCACCTGTTGTAGGGCTTAAAATCAGATTAACATCAGATGTGCCTTTTTGAGATGTCAACGCTCCTCTCTAGGGGGTGTACCATTCATTTGTGTCATTAGTTCAAGTATTTTCAGGGCGTATTTTTACATCTTTGTTCTTTTCCGACAAATAAATCATTCGAGCGAGACATACATGTTGAAAGTTGACCATAAAGTTGACTATATTCTTATTTTGTTCCTGCTCTTTTGCTTTGTCGGTCTGGATTTTAAGTATTTAAATTTTTAGTAGGAGCTTATAGTGTGTTTTTTTTGTATTGTGTTTAAGCGTTGATTGAAATATTGATATGGGTTTAAGTACAATACCTCAATCAACGGTTTAAGTAATATCAGTATAATATAAGAAAATAGGCAGAAACTTGTTGAGGGATAAGCGTGATATTATCAATGGGAAAGGCACCAAAGGAAATAAAGCAAGCATTATTTCCTGTTCTTCGCCATTTGTGTTTTCCTTGTCAAGATTTACTCTTATCTTGTAATATCTCTGGTATGTCGCTGTTTCACTTTTTATTGATCTGCTTCTTCTGTTTTCTCTATTACTTTAGCTTTCCACACTCTTTTCACTTACTTGTTACTGTCCATCCGAACCATGTCAACTTTTTCTTCTTAAATCGTCCCAAGCAACGGTTTAACTTTAAGTTTGTTTCTTATTCCTTCGTTTCTGAGTCTGTCTGTTTTTATTGCCTCTATCGTTCTACTAAGTTATTTCATTTCTGCTGCTTGTATCCTACTCTGGTGTCTTGTGGTTGATTTTAACATCAACAAATCAAAGCCAGCCAACGGCGTAACCAGGATGATCCTAAGGGGGGGAGGGGGTTACAACTTCAAAATGGCTTGATTTTTTAACAACACATATTGGTGTTAAGCGTATAGAGTTCAAAGTAGATCCCAATGGAGGGGGGGGGTTATAGTTATAACCCCCAAATCCACCCCCTGGTTACGCCTATGAAGCCAACCTAAAGCTTTACAAGATTAAAAACGTCACTTATGTCATTGTTGTTAAATACAGTATGGTGTAAATGAAAGGAATAAATTCGTTATTTTGTAAACCGGCGACTTTAAAGAAAAATCTCGAAACAGGTCGATTTTTATTTTTGAATTATGATATTTTGCCATATAGGTATGTATGTCATTTTAGTGACGTCGTCCATCTGGGCGTGATGACGTAATCGATGATTTTTTAAATGAGACTAGGGGTCGTGTGCTAGCTCATTTGAAAGATCATTAAATTCTCTAATTAGTAATATAAACATTTACATAATTATTTATACAGGGTGCCCAGAATTTTTTTTAATTTAAATTATTTGACAAAAAAAGGAGAATTTCTGTGATTTATTTAATTCAAAATACACTTTATTGCTGTTATAAAACAGTAAAAAAATGCGTATATAATATAACAAATAGGCATTTCATTTTGTCTTTCAAATTACTTTTACTAAGTGTTTACTACTTTACTATGATATACCATCTATATGACGACAATCTCACCCTAGTAAGTTGTTTTTAATACATAATTTCACTGTATCTATAATATCAGTCTAGCGTCCCTGATGATGTTAGAGTTAGCTGTGATGTTAGCTGTGATATTAGTGGTCTTCTATTCAGCTGTCTACCCAATAATTTTTGGTTATTTGATATATATCTGGCTTTAACTCAACGTTTCAATGAACGGCCAAAGAGCCAATAAACTGAATCTTTCGTTTCCCGTCTTGTTTTTGGGTAGAGTTTTTACAGTTGAGTCCGCGAGTCTTTACCCGGGCGTCATTAATACCTGGCGAGATAAAACACATACTTCTTACCTAGCATCATTCTCTTCCACGCATGAAAGTAATGACAAACCAGCTGCCGCCTGTTATTAAGTAAAAACACATGTTATTTTTATGAACGATCTAGAGTCAGTGCATTGAAAAGAGATAGGTACAAATTAAGACGATTGGGGATGTTTTCACATATTTTAAGTACATTTTCTGACGTTTTGGTTTGTTTACTTTTGTGGCTGTCAGTTTGTTGAAATTTTTGCATTTTGAAGTTTTTTATAGTATACAAATAAGTGTATACTTGCGTTTAGTAAATTTGCGACTTATTTCGTATACTTTAAATGATAACGCATGGATAAAGACTCGCGGACCCAACTGTACACGCTTCATTGTTAAGAACGAAAGGTTCTACACTGGCCGCTCGCTGTGACAGGGATAGTTGTCAAAATTGTAAGGAATTTGTAAATGTTTGGAAAAAATCTTTATTACAAAGATGATATTGTATTACAGTTACACCATAACATATATTCAGCTTTTATTAGTCAGTCATAGGCAGACAAATTTTCTAGCAATTTTGCTTTTTCTTTAGAGACAAATCCAGATAAAAGAATTTGAAATGATGATAGAATATGAAGTAAAAACAGACGTACTCTCAATCATTTATTGTAATCGTCTCTCAGCTGTCTCTCACCACTTATATCACCACCCTCAAGAATTTCCATACACTTGTTAAACTTTACAACAATCTTCGTCCATTACACCATATCCCATTAGCATAATTTGAGCAAGATATCGTATTATTGAAAACTCAGGGAGTAGCCCCTTGTAGCGGAATCATTTAGTGACTTGTAATCGTTGACCTGAAGATGCTCTGCATATTGTAGAGAGCGAAACCGGTCTTTGGAAGTTACAATAAATGATTGAGAGTAAGTCTGTCTTTTACTTCATTCAAAATGAACGCTCACAAGCACCTATTCAAGAGCTGATAGAATACTTTTGTTTTTGGTCAATCTAATTTTTGAATTGGATATAAGTTGATCAGTACACTGAATAAAAAACAGAAATAATTCTAGTAAAAAATAATAACAATTGCGTTCACTTTTTCAAAAATAATAATAATAACTTAGGGATCTTGCTTCCTTGAATCCAAAGCCGAGGCAGTTTTGGGAGAAGTCCGGACCCCATGGACCCCTCCCTTGGCTACGTGCCTGAGGTACGTTATTGTTGTTACTCTTTCCAGATCTGTTCCATCGACATTGACCTTCACCCTTCTGTTTTGGTGCTTGCTGATGACCATCGTTTTGTCTTCTTTATTTTCAATTTTATTCCAAATTCTCTACAGGCTGTCATTACTCGGTCCATTAGGTGTCATCAGTGTATCGCAGGTTATTTATACATTGCCCGTTTATATCGAGTTTATATACCATCCGAGGTATCTTCCAAAAGCTTTCTTAAATATCTTCTCAGAGTAAACGTTGAACAGCAAAGGTGACAGGACACATCTCTGTCGTATCCCCTTCTCGATATTGATTTTTCCAGATGTATAGCTTTTTATTCTGACTTTAGCCTTTTTGTTCTTGGTAGAGGTTTGAAATAATCCTTGTCTTTATCGTCGATATTACATGACCTTAAAATATCTATTAGTTTATCATGTTTCACCACGCAAAAGCCTTCTGAAAGTATATAAAACACCATGATACGTTGCAGGGTTGGTATGTCGAGTTGAAACACTGACTCTAACCTATAACTTTATTTATGATTTACAACATCCATCAACATAAGGTTACAAAGAATGTTGTTTCGCGGGGTAGTCTTTCAGGACACCCTTGTCGTAGGACGGCTCACTAGCATAGTAACGATCTTGATAATAACAATACTATAACCATTTTGATAATCCCTCTGTGGGCTATTTATATCTCCTTATAATTTGGACTTTGAAAAGTAAACTATACGTGAGCCTCTACGAGGTTACATAAACAAAACTGCATTAATCAACCTTCGTTTTGTTTGCATATTTAGAAGCAATATCTTTTTGTAACAACCTAAATTTTTTTGATACATATTATATTATACAGTAAGGGGTTTTTCCCTTACTGTACACAACATATCTACATCTTTCGACTAGCACACGTATTTAAAAAAGTGCCTCTCTTATTCCTTGACGTTTATAACGTTACGATATCATTATTATTTAATAAAGTACCAGAAATACCGGTACTATAAAGTACCAGCAAATGAAGGAGGATTATCCAACATCTACAAGATGCAAAGCCCGTACCGACGATGCAATTTCTTCTGTTAATTATAAAAAATCCGATTCGATACGAGTTGATTTATAAAGCAGGTTCAAAAACTTAATGGGTTTTTTTTCGTACAAAACTCAAAAGTGCATTAAGTTGCTTGCCGTATATTTTAAGTGACACAGTTTTTGAAACCCGTAAAGCCATTAAATGAGCGAAATGAGCGAGAGATAATTGAGCGACCCGGAGTATAATAGTGAGTTGCAAATATCGGGTGTGTAGTTGGGTGGTCGTCTCTTAAATTTATTACAGATCCATGATTTAAGTATTAACCACGTATGAGTTTCTCCTTATACAGGGTGTCCCCGAAAATAGTGCGTTCCTTTAAGGCAGGGGTCACCAATTGGCGGACCTCCGTATCCGGACCGTGGGCTAGTTTTGTGCGGACCGCCATTAAATTCAGAATAAGGTGTTTAGCAATTTTGAAAATGTTTGGCCATAAGATTGTATACTATGTTTGGCTCAAGTGCGAAGCCGCTTTATCAAAAATGAACTTTATTTGTAAAAGACGCATTTTCGAGGCTTGAAAACTCATAATATGTAAATTATTCGATTTCAAGTTGCCAAGTACCTGAATTGAAGTTTATACATTCAATTTCAATATTCTTCTACGTAGTCACGGTTTATTTCAATATAGACCGTTGTTTTTTAATCGTTAATTATACGCCTCTACTCGACTTTAAAGACGCCTCGGTCGCACTTTATGGTGCGTCTCTGTCGATACGTATTATACGTACTTATGCGATAAATACCCAACAAATACTTGACATTTATTAAAATTTTATAATTTATTATTACCTAATACAGTTTTTTTAATAATTCATTTTTTATTTATTCAATTAATTATTGTCAATGTGCTAATTACATAAGCTAAGAAAAACAACGGTCTAAATTGAAATAAGTCCCGAATACTCATCAGAATCTTGAAATTGAATGTTTAAACTTTTTTTTTTGTGAATTTGATGGCCTTGGCCGAGCCAATTAGCCAGACATTTTGTTATTTTAAAAACAAACAAATTTGATTTTTCAATCAGAGGAATTTTTTCTCTAAACTCTAAATACATAACAAACTAACATTATTATCTAAATTATTATTATCTAAATAATACTCTGTTTTGGTTGTAAATTTTTATTTTTTTTGTATTTTTTTTATATTGTTAATTTGTTTTTTTTTATTATTTTTTTTTATTGTTATTTTTTATAAATTGTTTTTTTTTACTACGCTAAGACGTAAACCCGATTCAACATCGCGGAGGTTTACATCTTCTTAGTTTTTTTTCTTTTTTTTTTGCTTTTTTTGCTTTTTTTGCTTTTTCTGTTTTTTTTTGCTTTCCTTTTCTCTTTTTTGTTCTTTTCTTTTTTCAATTATAATATACAATAATTACTTAAATATTGTTTAAACTTCAATCTTGCATAAACTTCAATTGCACTTGACAATCGCAAAAATAATAATTTACACATGAATTTTCAAGCTTCGAAAATGCCTATTTTCGCATTTTTCAAATTTTAAATCGTTTAAAACTCGAAATCTATCTGTATTAAATAGTGTGTTGTTATGCCTTCTAGGTCGTAATTAATTAAAACTCTCTTCTTAGTTCAAATACATTATATTATTTACATTCAACTCCATCAATGACTAACCATAACAATCTGTTTACATATATCAGTAGCGACCTACCTTACATTAATTAAATACTGAGTACAACAATCTTTCTCCACCGAGTTAATGTTTATATACACATTTAAATAATAACAAAACATGACAATTCAATGTTACTTGCGGTTATTGATACAAGAACAGATACTACATGGATTAATGACTTTGAATGAGTTTTAAACATATTTTGTACAGGGTGATATTATAATACCACATATCTATAGTTTTGAGAAAAATGACTCTTTTTTTTGTTAGGATGACTCGAAAATGCTAAAAACATAATTATTTTCGTGGAAAAAAAGGTAATGTTTTGGATATGGTAAAAAAATTGTTCTGCCCAAAAATTTTGCATGGCACCCTTCCGATTTGTTTATAGGGGATAATTTTTAACAAGAATCCGCAAAGAAATCTAATTAGAACAACCAGACACATGTAGCAATAAATCTGGACCCCGGAAGTGTCATAGGTTGTCGAAACGGACCCTCAGGGAATCTAATTGGTGACCTCTGCTTTAAGGTATGGATATAATACACAATTTAGAACCAAAAAGTCATATAACATTTTTTTCTAAAGTTAACCGTTTCCAAGAAAAAAATTACATTGTTCTCCATATAAAAGTCAATTTTTATTTTCATAAATTTGAATGACGTGGCAACGTAGCCTAGAAGAACTTGCTGTGACTGAGGAAATTTAACCTAATAACCCCTCCTTTTTTACTTTGAGGTGTGATTTTTGGGGTTGTTGTCATCGTATCTGCAAAATAATGGATATAGGTTTGGTTGATATTTACATTATTTTACCTACCAGATGCAACTGACCTACAAACCTGCTTTTTTAATCTTTAGATTTTTGAGTTGCGCGTTTGTTGCCAGACTTCAATTTGCATATCAAAATGTATTTTCGTTTTTTGGTCAAACGGATCAATTTAGAAAACAATGTTATAAGACTGTTTTGCTCTACATTGTGCCTTCTACCTATACTTATAAACGAACGCACTATTTTCAGGGACACCCTGTATACTGTCTGAAATTGTCAGCATATAAGTGCCAGATTTCTAAAAAGTGTACAAGGATTATAGCTAAAACGATACAATAGGTCTGAATCCAGCGTACCAAAAAAAAAGTTTGATTAATAGCAAGCTGAAAATTTGTTAATCGCTTAAGGGTGTCTAGTCGGACAAACTTTGATATATTGGAACACTGGAACAGGTGAAGTTTTAATTGTGGAACAGGTTAAAAATTTGGAACGTCAGACTACGAAAACGTCAGATGTATTTTGTCCGACAGAACTTCCAATTGATTTGTTACCCTTTCATTAAACTCTCATGCAAAAATCAGACTGCTATTACTAACCAACATGATTTCTGTCATTTGACATGCTCTTCGTGTTCCACTCATTAAAATGCCCAGTTGGTAATACACACCACTCTGACTTTTGCATGAGAGTTTAATGAAAGGGCAACGAATCAATTGGAAGTTCTGTTCGACAAAATATATCTGACGTTTTCGTAGTCTGACCTTCCAAATTTTTAACCTGTTCCACAATTAAAACTTCCCTTGTTCCAGTGTTCCCATATATCAAAGTTTGTCCGACTAGACACCGTTAAGCCATTAACGAATTTTCAGCTTGCTATTAAACAACTTTTTTTTTCTTATGCGGAATCCAGGCCTACAAGGATTATAGCGGTCATACAATTTTATATAATAGAATTTGTCGTTAGCTTCAATTTCCAGCGATAATTCTCTTGAGGTCAGCGGACAGGTGGTAGTCGCTGGGAGCCATATCTGGTGAATACGATGGCTGCGGAAGCAAGTCGAAGTCGAATTCATGAAATTTTTCCATTGTTTTCTTTGATATGTGGCACGGAGCGTTGTCTTGATGAAAAAGTCTTCCTTCTTCTTCCTCAAATTGGTCCAATTTTTCGTGATTTCGTCAAACGCTCCAATAAGGCAATGTAATAGTCACTGTTAATTGTTTTTTCCTTTTTAAAATAGTAGTTGAATATTATACCATGCGCATTCTAAAATACTCATGCCATGACCTAGCCAGCCGACTGTTGCGTCTTTCCACGCTTTGGAGTCGTTTCATCATGTGCAGTCCACCCGACTGACTGTCGATTGGACTCTGGGCCCTGATTCTAATTCAAATTTCGACTCAAAATAAGTCGCAATCAATATGGCGACGTTGAAATGCGACTGTGCGAGCCTTGTGGATTTTAGTTGAACTAACGAAATGACGTCACGAAATAGCGACTATCGAAATTAATAGCGACTCCAAAAAAGTGGTTGATATTATAATTTCGAGTCGAAATTATTGTGACACGGACATGAATGAATATGAATGGCCGAAAGCGAGGTTAGGTTTAGTTTAGGAGATGTGTTTTGTTTGTTTCTTTCAAGGAAAACTAAAGCAAAAGGTATTAATATGGCTGGGTTTTATGGAAATTTGCTGGTGTTGGAGGAATTAGACAGAATAGTATTAAATTAGAAATATAATAATTGAGAATTTCCACAACGTGAATTATCAACACAATAAAATATGTAATGTTGGGAAAATTAGTATAAAACAAGGAAACTTATGTACCAGCTATTTTATTGCTGGACATGCTGGAATCAAATCTTTTTTTTTTTTGAAAAATGGCTTTGGCAGAGCCAATTAGCCAGGAATCAAATCTTAAGATTTCATATATTAGTAATATAGCAGGCAAAGTCCTCAGAAAGTGTGCTATTCTTGTTCTCATGATCATTTTTCAGTGCGTCATTAATTATGACGTCATATACTGTATTGGGTGTGTCGAGACTTATTTCATGTAATTATTGACGAATCTGACAGATGCCAGAATCGTACTTCGCCATAGGTGAAAAGCTTGTGGAATTAAACTAATTAGTAATTTAGTAGATTTTATTTTTACACAATATGTTAACATGTAGGTATTTTTTATAAAGGGGAATAAAATTAAAAAGTAAACAATATTGTTAATTAAATTTATAAATATGGAAACATTCAAAAATGACACGAAACTATCCATAAACTGTATTTTTATCTTCTTCTCTAGGTGTTGTCTCCGCTTCAAAAGTTGGTAATCATCAGAGCGATCTTTATTTCTGAAACCGCGGCTCTAAATAATTCATTGTTATTACATCCAAACCAGTTCCTAAGGTTCTTCAGCCATGAGTTACGTCTCCTTACTATGGATATTTTTCTTGCATAATAACCTGGAGTATAAACTAACTTCTAACGAATTAAATTCTAAGCCAAAATACAAAACTAACTTTTAACGAACTAAATTCTAAACCAAAACACAAAATAATGCACAAAAACGTTGTGAAACACAAGGGAAGTCGAATTCGAAATTTCAAAATGATAGGTACACAAAATACTGACCTGAATAATAACCGTCACTTGACTCTTTGACACTTCTAAAAATTGGCCAAAATGGACGAAGTTTTCGTCAAATGTTCGTAATACGTGTATTTGATTGGCTAGAAAAAACGCGCATTCTAAATATCAACGAATCAAACGTAGGTTAGGAATAGACATCTTATGTATATAACCATTGTAATGCTGCATTATTTTTGTGTTTAATCACGGAGCTACCGCTTTTTCCGTCTCATCAAACTTAGTGCATTAGAGAGAAATCTAAAAACTGTGACGCACTGAAAAATGATCATGAGAATAAGAATATCTGGTTTATAAACTAATCAGCGCTCCGAAATCTTTTTTTCAATTCTTGTAAAAAAAATTATTATAAAAAAAATATGCATTGAAATCAAGATCCCGTATTTCGTTAAGCGTGATAAAGTGTGTACAAGGACATACATATTTTTTTTTTTGTAATTACACCTTCAATTTACCGTACACTTCTCGTAGACTTTGCCGATAAGGTAGAGTCGAGCTGGGGAAAAGTCGAGCGTCCAAACCAAAAACACTTACATAAAATTTCACTGTAATTTAATTCTGCACATAGATATTTTTTCCGATTTCCTTTGGCGGAAATTTTCCTCGAAAAATTCGGGTTTTCCAAACACAATCTTTAATTTTCAACTCAAATTTTAGGGAAGTAATTATTTGTCAACAATTAAATAACTTGGTGACATAAATCTTTTTTGTTTTGAGTGTCTTGAAGATACGAAAATTTGTATGTACAAAGAGGACCGGAATAAAAAGGTAATGGTCCAAAGACTGAAATCCTGTTGTTTATAACTCTGTCGCAAATACCGGTCAAATTTGACCGGTTATTTTGAACCGTGCCCTTTGGAACAGCATTAACTTAATTTAATTTAATCTAATATTTTCTGAGGGGTTCTATTTGTTCATAAGCCAAAAAATTGTTTCTTTATAACATTCCTGAGACCGCTTAAATAGTCCAATTTCAATTCTGTAAAGTACGTTGAATAGGTACAGTGCTTTTTTATACAAAAATCATATTTATTCTGGTGTATCATAATCTTTCTGGTTATTATTTCGACCGAAGTTTTTTAATTAACATTTTAATTATTGCTAAACTATTCGTTAGATTGTCGCCGGCCTCCTGATATAATATATCAATAATATAATCTACTATATAATCTACTATAAAAAATCTTTCATGTCATCAATTTATTTAATTATTGATAAATAATTACTTCCCTAAAATTTTAATTGAGAATTGCAGATTCTTTTGGGAAAACTCAGATTTTCCGAGTAAAATTTTTGTTGAAGGAAATCGGAAAAAAAATAACTTTGTGCAGAACTAAATTACGGTGAATTTTTATGTGAGTGATTTTGGTTTAAAGGAAAATCTTAGGAGTTACAGAGCACTAATTAAAAAAAAGATATAGGAGTGCTAATTTGTTTATAAATAAAATAACACACTTTCTGCGGACTTGTCATACCCCTTATTACTAATATATGCAATCTTAAGATTCGATTTTAGCAATAAAATAGCTGGTAAATAACTTTTCCAAAAAACGGCATTTTTTCGATAATTTTTCCAGACTATCAACAAATTTTGTGGTGGTTGCGTAGCCAATAAATCCAATAAACCGGAGCGCCAACCCAAATTTTGAGCAGTGTCAAAATGATAACGTTAATATCCCCAGTTGGAACTAATATCGAAATGAATAAGAATCGCTATAAATTGCGACCATCATGGCGGCGTCGAATTTAAATAGCGACCTCGAAATGAATTAGAATCAGGCCCCTTGGTGTGAAATGACGGAGCTATGTTTCATCCATTGTAACATATCGACTCAAAATTTTGATTTTGCTTCAAGCACTTTTCAGAATCATCAATTCATTGTTATTTTTGATCGATTGCATATATCCACCATGCACAGAGGTCTCGTATACCCAAATATTCATGCCCAATATATCCAACACGTTTCTTCGATATCTTTAAAGTTCCAGCTATCTCGAAGAACTGCTCTTTACGGTCATCCAAAATTATTTTGTGGACTTTTTGATGTTTTATATGGTTTTCGCGACCCTTGGCAATCTTCTTTATTTCTTCTTTAATTTTGATATACGAAGTTCTCAATGTAGGTCTTTGTTGCGGATATACCATGAAACCTAGTTTGAAGCCTTTGAAGTCAAGCCTAGTTACTCTCATTAGTACAATGCCATAATAGGTCTGGATCCCGCGTATGAAAAAAAAGTTGATTAATAGCAAGCTGAAAATTTGTTAATAGCTTAAGGGTGTCTAGTCGGAAAAACTTTGATATATGGGAACACTGGAACAGAGGAAGTTTTAATTGTGGAACAGGTTAAAAATTTGGAACGGTCAGACCACGAAAACGGCACATGTATTTTGTCCGACAGAACAGACTTAAACTCTCCGAATAGAGATTAAACTCTCATGCAAAAATCAGACTGCTATTTATCACCAAATAGGCGTTTTAATGAGTGGAACATATAGAATATGTCAAATGACAGGAATTATGACAGGTGATATATAGTAGTCTGATTTTTGCATGAGAGTTTAATATCTGTTCGGAGAGTTTAAGTCTGTTCTGTCGGACAAAATAAATGTGCCGTTTTCGTGGTGTGACCGTTCCAAATTTTTCCCCTGTTCCACAATTAAAACTGCCCCTGTTCCAGTGTTCCCATATATCAAAGTTTATCCGACTAGACACCCTTAAGCTATTAACAAATTTTCAGCTTGCTATTAATCAACTTTTTTTCATACGCGGGATCCAGACCTATAACTATAAACAATAGGACCATACTGATTGGAGCATTTGTTTGTAAACTAATACCAATTGTAAGTTGTGAGCTTCTACCTAATTACCAATAAACCAATATAACTTCTTGTACTTCAGTTTTAGTTCTTCAGTTTCGTTTCTGATGTTCCTGCCACTTTAATTTGCTACCCAAATGTAGCCCTAGGTATTTCTGTTTTCTTGTACGGAACGATTTTATTGTTTATTCTACCTGGGTGATTATTTATTTTTTTGTAAGTGAAATCGATATGGGCAGATTTCCTATCATTAATTTTTTTGCGTCATTTATTATTTCAAGTGTTTATTTTGTTCACTGCATTTTGGAGGTGTCTATTGTTTCTTCGAATGTTTCACCGATTGCTAGTATTGCAGTGTCGTCTGCAAATGTGGCCATTCTAATATTTTCTGTAACAGGGATGTCACAAATATTTTATAATAAATTTAGTATGGGTCCCAGAACACTGCCCTGTGGGATTCCTGCTTTAAGTGGTCGTAGTTCTAAATATTCGCCTTCCTGTTTAACTTTTAAAGTTCTGTCTCCCAAATATGATTGTATTAGATGTACCGGGTGTCCCAATAAGAATGGCTCTCGGCCATATCTCAGGAACCGTTTATAGTACAGCTTTGGGAAAAAAAATTTATAACAAAAGTTGCCTCGAGAAAAGCCTGGAAATTATTTTCATAATTGTAAGTCCACCGCTAGAGGGCGTAATTGAATACCAAAAATTTAAAAATCAAAATTTTACAAAATTTACATAATGAAAGAGCACTGAAAATCCGATCATCGTAATCTTCGCAAAATTCTGCGAATATTTGATTTCACAAGTGTAACTCTACCTTTGCAAATAAGAGCTGGGGGTGAGTGGGAACCTTGTTATGAAAAAATGGCTGTAAGTCCGGTTCTGCTAAATCGATTTTTGCAAACTTGGTCTCGTTGAAAACACATATTTTTCGTCAATGTAAGAGTTATAATTACGAAACAGCCTAATAAGTAATATGTCAGCTAGGGGGCGTTATTTTATGTTCTTCAGAAATCTAGTTTTCTTTGGAAAATATTAAATACAAGTATGCACTTTTAACCCTGTATTACAAAATTAGACCAAATTAGCAACAGAATATCGAAAACCGCATGACGATACCTTTTTTATACCTCGAGATATCTTAAGAAACGTATAAATTGTAAACAAACTGATAATGTCACTGGTAAACGAAGTTAAGGAAATCAAAGTGAAAACAGGTAGTGTGCTATGGAAACAAATTAGAGCGGGGAACTTGCGGAGTGCCGACAGAAGTGAATATTTCTTATAGATTCAATTATATTCGGTTCGATTCAATTCGATTCCATTCGATTGGATTTAATTTTATTTAATATAACTGTGCTTATAATTTAATATATTTAAAATATACCCAATTTAATACATAATATATATGGTTTGTCAAACGTAGGAAAGAAGTTGAAAATCTTACAATCGCCGAAATTTTTAAACTTTTTGCTACGTTTGACAAACTATACTAGTGATTTTACCCGTTAATTTTAGAATTAACAAACTTTCAAAAGAAGTTTTACTTCAAATTTAATAGTGAATTTAATTATTATTATATAAAATAAATAGGATGTTTAAAAATATAATTTGAGGATAAGTAGGTTGAAAGGAATAATGTAATCAACAAATTTAAAAAGGTAATTTTTGTATAACGGGCTCCCCTTTAATGAGAGTATCTAATAATAAATTAACTCTTCCATGCATTATTTACGTTTAAAATTTACACGAAGTATTTACTATACTTCATCAGTAATTAAATTTTTAAATTAGAAAATATCGGTTACTTTATTAAGAAAAATAATTTAAAGCTTTATTTATCTTTATATCTTATTAATCCTAATTTTAACGGGTAAAATCATTAGTATATAATATTATGTATTAAATTAGGTATATATTATATATTTATATTAAATTATAGTATATATTAAATAAAATTAAATCTAATCGAATGGAATCGAATTGAATCAAACGAATATAATCGAATCTATAATAAGTATTCGCTTCTGTCGGCATTCCGCAAGTGCCACGCTCTAATTTTTTTCCACAGCACACTACTTGTTTCCACTTTGATTTCCGTAACTTCGTGTTCACAGGAGACATCATCAGTTTTGTTTAAAAATTAACACGTTTCTTAAGATATCTCGAGATACAAAAAAAAGGTTTCGACATGCGGTTTTCGCTACTCTGTTGCTAATTTGGTTTAATTTTGCAATACAGGATTAAAAATGCATACTTGTATTTAATATTTTCTAAAGAAAACTAGATTTCCGAAAAACATAAAATAGCGCCCCTTAGCTGGTATATTACTTATTAAACTGTTTCGTAGTTATATCTCTTACATTGACGAAAAAGATCTGTTTTCAACGAGACCAAGTTTGCAAAAATCGATTTAGCAAAACCGGACTTACAGCCATTTTTTCATAACAAGGTTCCCACTCACCTCCACCTCTTATTTGAAAAAATAGACTTAAACTTACGATGAATACGAAGAATACGATGATCGGATTTCCAGTGCCCTTTCATTGGGTAAATTTTGTAAAATTTTGATTTTTTAATTTTTGATATTCAGTTACGCCCTCTAGCGGTGGGCTTACAATTATGAAAATAATTTCCAGGCTTTTCCCGAGGCAACTTTTGTTATAAATTTTTTTCCCAAAGCTGTACTATAAACGGTTCCTGAGATATAGCCGAGAGCCATTCTTATTGGGACACCCGGTACATATTGAATGGCAAAATATCTTTTACATAGTAACACGCCTTTGTGCCACATTTTATCAAATAAGAAAATAGCTGAGCATATTTTATTCTGTACTAGAGATATCTGTAATATCTGTTATGCAATGTATTTAGTCTACTAATCATCATCATATCATCATGCAACCTCTTCCATTTTTTTCGCCACTCTTCACGATTCTGTGCGTCTTATTGCCATTTCTTGGACATTCGTTTAATGTCGTTCATCCAGCGTATTGGTGGTCGTCCTCTGTCCTCTGCTGCGTTTGTCTTCTCTTGGGCGCAAGTCAATTAGTTTTCTAGTCCATGTTGAGTCTCTTAGTCTCCCTATTTCATTTTAGCTTGGCTATACGTTCGACAACATCAGTGATACCTGTTCTTTTCCTTAGGTCTTGGTTTCTTATTTTGTCTTTTTTGTCACGCCGAGAATCGATCTTTCCATACGCCTTTGTGCCACTCGCATTTTTTGGTCTATTGTTGAGTGTTTATTGCGGAATCCAAATTGGTGGGAAGGAATAATTTATTTGTGGTCGAATATAGGTTGTATTCTTACTAGCAATAACTTTTCAAATAATTTGGAAATAATTGGTAGTAACAATATTAGTCTGTATGACTTTACATTATTAATTATTGGTTTTCCTAATTTGGGAACCATGCATAATTCAGATGTTTTCCACGTTATTGGTACATATGTAATGCAACCTGAATAATGCATTTATAAGGTTTGTGAATTTTAGAATGATTCTTAATCTTGTTTAAAAAATATTTTGATTCAATTTTTCTTCTAATTTTTACACTAACCATTTATTTTTGCATTTCTAGCAATTTTTGAGTAATTACCCCGCTGAGAATCGAACCGGTCTCTTTGGAAGACATTCTAGAATTGGTTATGGGGGGAGAGGATATGAGGCAGAAAATCTAGAAGAAAAGTCTGAGGATGCTTTTCCGTTAGATGAAGATGATGAATATGATGATAATTTAAGGTAAGATATACATACATATAAAAATATTTTAATAATTTGTAGTAAATTTATATCATTTTGAAAGATTTTAACAAGCAAATAATTCTCAGTACGAACGTTTTATATGATCAGTACAATTTGAAATTATTTTTCTACGGGTTTTCTAGAACTGATGACATACCATTGACTGAGATTTATTTGTCAGAATATATCTCACTTTCCTTCAATTCAGGCACGTAGCCAGGAAATGTTCTTGAGGGGGGTCCAAACACAACTCAAATTTTTTGTTAGATTAGACGGTGAGGTATTGAAAAAAATATTTAGACTAAAGGACACCGCACACATCTTATGAAAAATATAATGTCACTCATAAAAAATAAAATTTACATGAATAGATTGGTCTCGATATTTCAATCATTTCATACCATTGCGTCAACTCTGAATTTTGTTTAATTAGGGCGTTGATTGTAATAAAGGTTTATCCAAATCGCATTTTTGAAGATCATAAAACTGTCATTCATAAATAATATTAGTCTAGAGGCCTACCCACCATTAGCTTAAGCCGATTAGAGGCAGTACAACTGACCAAATTATACTTACTTTATTATCAATAATAATAGGATAAGATAAGAGTAAGCCTCTGCCATATCCCTCAGAAAAATTTATGTAGTAAGTGAATTACAAAATCTTTTTTCTCTCTTTGACACACGTGCATTCCTATTTGATTTTAGATTTATTTTAATCGATTTACGCAATTATTTATTATTCAAAATACAGAGTTGGCCCAATGATATAAAATTAGTGTAATATCAATAGTCTAGAAAGCCACTGCGCATCCGCTAGGAAAAATATTCTAATTCGGATTTTTTGCACAATCTTACTCAGAAAGGACTCCTTTTAACAAATTTGCATGTTGCCAGGACCAAAAGGTGGTCAAAAAATTTTTAAACGTTTTTTTTTTTGTTTTTTTCCTAAAATTATTTTTTTGCTTGGAAGAAAGTTTTTTTTAGGTTTTTTGGATCATTTCAAACAGAAAAGGTCTTTAGTGACTTTTCTCTAAAAATGATACTTTTTGACATATAAGCAATTAAAAATTGAAAAATTTCGAAATCGGCCATTTTTAACCCTCAAAAACTATGTGAAAAACTGAAAATTTAAATGTTGCCAAAGTAGATAGATACTCTTTAAACATCTATTGATAAAATCCCGAAGAGTTTTTTGCAATACACTATTCAAAACTCCTTGGTTTTAATTTCTAATCACGCGTGCGCGACACCGTTGCATGTGTATACAGTATGGTGCAAATGAAAGGAGTTAATTCGTTATTTTGTAAACCGGCGACTTTAAGGAAAAAACCCGAAACAGGTCGATTTTTATTTTTATGTTATGATATTGTGGCATATATGGTATACTAGTGACGTCATCCGTCTGGGCGTGATGACGTAATCGATGATTTTTTTAAATGAGAATAGGGATCGTGTGGTAGCTCAATTGAAAGTTTCTTCAATTCTCTATTCAGTAATGTAAACATTTATATAATTATTTATACAGGGTATCCAAAAAATTTTTATTAAATTAAATTATTTGACAAAAAAAGAAATAGAAGGACACCCTGTATAAATAATTATATAAATGTTTATATTACTGAATATAAAATTGAAGACCCTTTCAAATGAGCTAGCACACGACCCCTATTCTTATTTAAAAAAATCATCGATTACGTCATCACGCCCAGATGGATGACGTCATTAGTATACCATATATGCCACAATATCATAACTTAAAAATAAAAATCGACCTATTTCGGGATTTTTCCTTAAAGTCGCCGGTTTACGAAATAACGAATTTTTTCCTTTCATTTGCACCATACTGTCGATGGAAAATAGTGTTGCGCACGCTTGATTAGCAATTAAAGAACAAAGGAGTTTTGAATATTGTATTGCAAAAAACTCTTCGGAATTTCATCAATCGATGTTTAAAGAGTATCTACCTACTTTAGCAACATTTAAATTTTCAGTTTTTCACATAGTTTTTGAAGGTTAAAAATGGCCGATTTCGCAATTTTTAAATTTTTAATCGCTTATATGTCAAAAACTATAATTTTTATAGAAAAGTCACTAAAGACCTTTTCTGTTTGGAATGATCCAAAAAACCAAAAAAAAAACTTTTTTCCATGCAAAAAAAATAATTTTAGGAAAAAAACAAAAAAAACGTTTAAAAAATTTTTGACCACCTTTTGGTCCTGGCAACATGCAAATTTGTTAAAAGGAGTCCTTTTTGAGTAAGATTTTGCAAAAAATCCGAATTAGAATATTTTTCCTAGCGGATGCGCAGTGGCTTTCTGGACTACAAGACCAATCTATTCATGTAAATTTTATTAAATTTGAGTGACATTCTATTTTCCATGTGTGCGGTGTCCTTTTAAATCCATATGAAAAATTTGAAAAAACTATTATATTTTAAAGTGTTTTATAATGTATCATAATATTTTAAAATGTATATTACTTTACTAAGATACTATTACATCTATATGACGGCAATCTCACCCTAGTAAAGTAAGTTGCTTTAATAGCTAATTTCACCGTTGTATCTGTAATATCATTTTAACGTCCCTGATGATGTTAGTGACTACTAACGAAATATAGGATTTCGTAGAAAAGAATGGAGCTGGTTTTCTATTCAGCTGTCTACCCAATAACTTTTGGTTATTTGATATATTATCAATTATCATCATCCAGCCGCCTGCATCAAAAGTTAAACATAGGCCTCCCCTACTTTCTTCAAGTTCTGTCGGTCTTGGGTTTGCTGCAACCAATTCCCAGCAACCCATTTGCCGTTGTCTGTCCATTGTGTAGGTGGTCTACCTCTGCTTCTTCTGTCTGTTCGTGGTCTCCACACTTGAGCCCACCACAGTCCTTCATTCTGGCTACATGGCCCACCCAATTCCACTTCAGCTATGCTATTCGCTTTGTGATATCCGTGACGATGATTTGATATATATCTGGCTTTAATTCAACTTTCAAATATACGGAAAAAAGAGCCAATAAACTGAGTCTTTCGTTTCCCATCTTGTTTCTGGGTAAAGTTTTTACTCGCTTCTACCAGTTCTACACTGGCCGTTGTGACAGGTATAGTTGCCAAAATTGTAAGGAACTTGTAAATGTTTGGAAAAAAAATCTTTATTACAATGTTCCATTATGCAGAGAACTTCGGTGCTGGCATCCAAATATGATATTATATTACAGTTATACCATAACATATATTCAGATTTTATTGCTGGAAGTGTCGTGGGAGTAATAGGCAGCCAAATTTTCTGGCAATTTTGCTTTTTCTGTAGACGCAAATGCACATAAAAGAATTTAAAATGCTGATAGAATACTTTCGTTTTTGCTAAATCTGATTGGATATATTGGATATATATAAATAGCTGATCCTTACACTGAATAAAAATAGAAAT
This sequence comes from Diabrotica virgifera virgifera, assembly GCF_917563875.1. NCBI lineage: Eukaryota > Metazoa > Arthropoda > Insecta > Coleoptera > Chrysomelidae > Diabrotica > Diabrotica virgifera. Next base: position 12,003,812 of record NC_065443.1, on the reverse strand, counting down.
AATCCTAGTAAAAAATAATAATAATAATTACGTTCGCGTTTTCAAAAATAATAATAACTTGGGATAAACTTGCTGACTTGGTACAAAAGCCGAGGCAGTTTTGGGAGGGGTCCGGACCCCATGGACCCCTCCTTTGGCTACGTGCCTGCTTCAATTTGTCTTCTACAGTGGAGTCCCAGTAATCCGAAATAATTGGGACCGAACCCATTTCGGATTAAACAGATTTAATTGTATTGAGGATATGAGGATATGATCCCAAATAATGAAGACAACAGAGATGAAAACCCTAAGATCCATAAGAGGTATCACACTTCTTCTTCTTCTTCTTTTTATATAGACATTACTCTGTCTGTTTTTCAATGTGCCTCCAGTAAGTTATCATTCCATCTTTTTCGTGGTCTTCCCACTGATCGTCTTCCTATTGGGGAACTGTCTCTCGCCGTCCTTACTACTCTATTTGTTGTCATTCGGCTTATGTGGTCGTTCCATTCTACTCTTCTGCTTTTCACCCAGTTATTAATGTTGTCCACCTTGCATCTCCTTCGTAAATCTGCACTTCTAGCTCTATCCCACAGCGTCTTATCATCGAATTTTCGCAATGTTTTCATCTCTGCTGTTTCTAGCATTCTTTTTGTCCTTTCTGTATCAGGTCGTGTTTCTGCCGCGTATGTCATTATTCGTCTGATGGCTGTTTTATAAATTCTGCCTCTCAGTTCCTTTCCGATGTTTTTATTTCTCCATATTGTTTCATTCAGGTAACCTGCTGCTCTGTTTGATTTATTCATCTGATCTTCCACTTCTGTTTCGAGCCTTCCGTAGCTGCATAGTGTGATGCCCAGATATTAAAACTCCATGACTTGTTCTATTATTTGACCCTCCAGCTCTAATTTACACCTTATTAGATCTGCTGTTATAACCATGCATTTAGTCTTTTTTGGGGAAATTAACATGTTAAATTTTCTAGCGGTTATATCAAATTCGTGCAGCATACATTGTAAATCATCTTCACTTTGAGAGATTAGTATTGCGTCGTCTGCATAGCAGATTATTTTAAGTTGTTTTTCTCCCATTTGGTATCCTTTTTTGTTCTTACTTTTTTTATTATTTCGTCCATGATCAGGTTGAACAACAGAGGACTCAGGGAATCTCCCTGTCTTATCCCATTGCCAGCTTCAATTGGGTCAGTTAGTTCTTCATCTACTTTTACTTTTATTGTGTTGTTCTGGTAGATATTTTCGATCGTTTTAATTATTCCTAGAGGTACCTCTATTGCGTACAATAAATGGATAACGTCCTTTAATTTGACCCTGTCAAATGCCTTCTTAAGGTCCACGAAACATAAGTATGCCGGTTTGTTGTATTCTAACGATTTTTCTTGAATCTGCCTCATTATAAATATAGCGTCGGTGCATGATCTTCCCGAGCTAAAACCTTGTTGTTCTTCTGCTAATGTTATAATTTTATTGAGTTTGTTTGTTATCACTTTGGTTGTTAATTTTAGTGTTGTGTTTAATAAATTAATTCCTCTGTAATTCTCCGGGTCCGATTTTTCTCCTTTTTTGAAGAGAGGTATTACGATGCTTGATCTCCATTCTTGTGGTATTCTGTTTTGTTCTATTATTTTTTGGATTAGCTTTAATAATTGTTTGGTCAGGTCTTGTCCTCCATACTTTAGGAGTTCATTCGATATTCTGTCCTCTCCTGGTGATTTTCTATTTTTTAATTTCCTTAATGCTTCCGTTACCTCTGCTTCTTCAATATTTATTTCTTCGTTTGTTGTCACTTCAGGTGTTAGTGGTTCGTTATCGTTATCTTTAGCAAACAGAGATCCAAAATAGTCTGCCCAAGTTTCCTTCTGAATGTGTTTCGTTTTTATTAGTTCGTTCATCTCTTTTCTTTGTCCTCTGATCATTCTCCATATTTCCATTTGTGTTCCGTAGAAGTCGTGTTCCATCTGTTTTGAGAAACTCTCCGAGTATTCTCTTTTTATTTGTCTGACTAAAGTGTTTGTTTCGTTTCTAAAATTCTTTTATAGTTAAGTGGTTGTATGCCTGTTGTGTTTGTTGTGTTCTGTATTGTAAAAAGGCTTTCTTCTTTTCTTCACATTTTATCTTCACTTCCTCTCGAAACCATGGGGTTTTCTTTTTTGATATATTGGTATTCGTTACTTTCCTCTCTCCAAGTGATTCTGTTGCTGCGTTAATTAGGTTTCTTTTGAGTTTTTTCCAGCTTTCCTCGATGTTGTCGTTTTCTAGTATTTCATTATCAGCAATCTTCTCTGATATTCTTTTTCTATATAAGTACTCCGTGGATTCCCTACTTAGCCCTTCGACTTTGATTTGTGTTTGTGTTGGTGCCACTCTCTTAGGTGTGAAGCATTTCATGGTGATTCTAATTTTACATAATACTAGGCTGTGGTCACTACCTACATCTGCTGAGTAAAGGTATCTTACGTCACTTATTTTTGATGGATGTATATCTCTGTTAGTTACAACATAATCTATCATAGATCTTTGTCCAGGGTATTATTGAATGTACATTTGTATATTTGTGTTGGTCTTTGTGGTCAAAAAAGGTGTTGTTTATTCGAAGTTCGTTATTCGTGCAGAAGTTTATCATCAGTTCTCCATTTTCGTTTTTTACATTCTCATTATGTTTTTGTTTAATTCCAGGTATTACTTGGTTGCCTATTTGAGCGTTAAAATCCCCCAGTATTATCAACTTTCCTCTAAGTTGATTTACTACTTGTTGCAATTGATCATAGAATATTTCCCTTGTTGTTTGGGGCTTACTATTTTCTGGGCCGTATACTCCGATGATGTTCAGGTCTTCCTTCTCCATTATAATTTTTGCTGCGACAATCCTTTCTGATACATATTGACACTCTTTGATGTTATTTTGGTATCTTTGGTGTATTAGTAAGGCTACACCCTCTTTGGCCCTGTTTTCTTTTGCTACTCCACTGTAGATTAGTATATATTCGCCTAATTTTGACTGGCCTTTTCCTTTGTTTTTGGTCTCCTGTAGAGCGCATATATCTATTTTTTTCTCTATTAACTCTTGGGTTATTTCTTGATCTCTAGTGTTGAGCGATCTTATGTTCCAAGTGTTTATTCTCATCTGGGTTTTGGAGGTTTTTCTCGTGTCCTTATTTCTTGCCGTGGTCGTCTTCATATTATCAATCCGGTTCCGAGGCTTCACATTGTTTCTTTGAGCAGTATTAGTTTTTACGATTGGTAGGTTGCTAAGCTTGCCAATTACCCTCCACATTTTATCCGGGCTTGGGACCGGCTGTGGTAATCGCAGAGCTACTCGATCCACCCTGCAATTACCCAGGCAGTGTTAGGTATCACACTCAGAGATGGAATACGAAACGAAGACACATTGAGAGAGCTACGCGTTCAAAACGTAGTGAGATGGACAAGAGCAAGAGCACAACGACGCATGTGGAGAAACAACGTAGATCGGATGGACCCTGAACCTATGGCGAAATGGGCGAAGACGCAGAAGCCCAACACCAAGCGAACCATAGGAAGACCTAAAAAATGATGGTACGAGAGCTGGAGCTCCGGATGGCAGCAGAGACTGTAACAGAAGAAACAGGACATAGTCCTATTAAAAGAAGAAGAAGAAGAAGAAGAAGAAGAAGATCAGTATTTATTAAGCATATCATTATAGGTACATTACTTTCGTTTTCAATGCAATAAGAGCCTATGATAATAAGGAAGTAATGAACCCTTTAATAGAAGAATACATTCATCTGAGACGTATTAGACCAAGAGACAGCGCTGAAAAATCTATTTGAATTTACTAAAGCTAGATTTTTCACAGTTGATTACTGTGATTGTTTAGAGAAACATACTGCGGTCGGTCAAGCGAAACGTAGAACAGGGGTTACTGAGAGGGTATCAAAGTTGCTTTCCTACGAAGGTAATTATTTCCATTTACTAAGGCTGAAAATCAGTACACACATTCTAAAATAAATATAAATAACAGTTATTACAGTCGGTCAGCTGTATGACGGGACAGAGCCGGTCGGTCGGCCCCAATAGTCGATTGAGGATATGAAGCATTTTGGCTCGCAATTTTTTCGTCCAGCATGGATTTACTTGAAATTTTCACAGAAGGTAGAGAATAGTCCAAGGATCATTTTATATATCATGCCGCTATCATACGCTAAAACTTTGGGGTGATTGCCACCCCATGTCGGAGGTGGGAATTTTTTATTACATTTTAACCATGTAATTCGATGGAAAAAGTGATTCTAAGGAAAAAACGTTTTTTACGTTTTCTTCGTAAAACTAATATTTTTCGAGTTATTCGCGCTTGAAAATAACAGTTTTTCGACGAAAAAATCAACTTTTTTAGAGGGTTTTTTGAGAATACCTCAAAAAATATGAATTTAATCAAAAAAACTGTAGATATCGAATTGTATCTTTTAGTAACACAAACCAAATCCTATAATGTCTTTAGGAAAACTTAAATAATATTTTTTCAAGTATACAATTAGATCTTTAAAAAAAAATAATAAAAAGTTTCTAGCATGAAAATTAAGCGACTTACAAAAAATGTCGGTACCTGCTTTTCTTTACGAAAAAATCAGTGAAAACAACCCCCTAACTACCTTCCTCATTCAAAATTGGTCTTCACCTTTCTGTAGTTCCTTTTATATTTATATTATCAATACACTCAAGGAGTTTGACCAATTTAAAATGCCTAATTTTGGAAAAATTGGAGTTTAAAGAAAAATTGATTTTTTGCAATTTGGTATTTTTCACCTTTTACTTCAAAATATCTCCGAAAATACTGAAGATATGAAAAGAATTATAAACTACTAATTTGTAGCTTTTTAATGACTAAAATTACCCTGTGCATAGATTTTCATTACAGTGAATAGTTTGCCAGCAGTGCCGGATTAACCATTAGACAAAGTAGGCAGTTGCCTAGGGGCCTCGGTCCCAAAGGGGGCCTTGTAGGGCCCAAAATGAAAAAATAATAATTAGAATTAAATAAAAACTATAAATCACATAAGTTGAAAAATTCAAATATCGCACAATACAAATACAATACAATATAAATCCACAGCTAGTGAAAGCTGCCACCAATGAAAATGCACGTGATGAAATAGAAATAGCCGAGGGAAACATAGCTTCCGTACCTGAAGAAGATGAAAAAACGTACAATGACAGATATACCAGTTCAAGAAAAGAACCAGAAACCGAAACTAAGTTAAAAATTGAAGTTAAAGGTAAATTGGGCCCAGAATTCGGAAACAACATAGGAATATGGAATACCATAACTGAAGACATATAGAAATTTTGGATTGGGAAAGGTTCTTCAGAATGTAAAAATCTTGATGGAAGTTTTTCAGCATCATGGAAGCAACAGAGATTTTTTACACAATCTATGATTTTTCGAAAATATATCAGTGTAAAAAAAATTAAGAGACATTGGCTAACATACTCAAATTGAAATGTTTATTGCTTTCCATGTATACTTTTTGGAGAACATGACGTACATTTGACGAACACTTGGCGAACACTCATCGACAGGCAGTGCCTTCATGGTCGAATTGACAGCTCTTTGTAAATTTAATTTAATCCAGAACGAGATTACTGGATTCACGTTCTGAAAAGAGTAGTCTCTGTGGTTAAGTAAGTATCTATCTTCTCGCGGATTAGCGTTTAGAAGTGATACAGAGATCCTTCGTTCACAAAATAATGGGCATAACTACTTAGGCATTTTAGAGCTACTTGCAGAGTACGATCCTCTTTAAGCTCTCATTTAGCTAAGTATGGCATTAACGGTATTGGAAAGCGTTCTTACTTATCTTCAAAGATCTGGGAAGATACACGTTTTGAACACAATTGTTAAAGAAATTAAGGAAGCCAAACACTGCTCCTTAAGTGTCGATTCAATACCAGATTTGTCTCATATTGACCAGTTTACTATTTATTAAGATATACAAATCCAGCTGATGGTAAAGTGTATGAGGGTTTTCTCACATTCATACCCATAAGTAGCCATACTGGAGAAAATCTTTCTTTTGCTGTTTTAATCGTTTAAAAAGACTGTGGCATTGATGTAAACGACATGAGCGGACAATCATTCAGCAAACATGTCAGGCAAATGTAATGTAATGGTATCCAGGCTCATTTAACTAAGATTAGGAAACTTGCAATTTACATTTAGTGCAGTCACTGAAGGTGGATATGAGCTATTACCTCCGATTTCGTTGAACCTCCATCGATTTGCATGAAAATTGGTGAGTGGTTAGAGGATATTTCAAGGAAAAAAGGTGACATGGTGCCAACTTGCGCTTTTACCCTGGGGGTGGATGCCACCTCTCCTCGCGGGTGAAAATTATTTTATTAAAAATAACCCCACAATTCGATAGAGGGACAAATTATAAGCTAAAAATGGTTATATAAAGTTATTAAAATAAATCAAAACTTTTTGAGTTATTAAAGATCAAAGATTTTAATTTTTCGTGAGAAAAATGCATGTTAATATCCAATTTTTCATAAATAACTCAAAAACTATAAGCTTTTACAAAAAAGTTATAATTGTCAAAATTGAAGCTAATAGAAAATCAAATAAAGAAAAACCTTTCAATGTTAACTAAAAGTAAGTTATAGGTAATTGAATGTATATTTCTTTCGTCGAGTACACAAATATAAATATCCAAGCTTAAATACCGGGAAAATGATACATTTTATAACATAAACTTATTAAACATTTGTCAAAGTTCTAAGAAATATCTATCAAATAAGCCCTCGAACAAGTTGATAGCATTAAAATTTATGCACCAAAAATGTTTCAAACTTTATCTTTTAAAATTTATTCCAAAAAATGTTATTGTTTTTTGTAAATAACTCCGTTAATTTTTAAGATATGAGGTTCACCTAAAAATTAGTTAAAAGTTAATTCTAAGAGCTATTAAAAAACGTCGAATTTAGTTTTTTGAACCTCTTACTTTTAAAAAAATAAAAGGTTAAATGGCCCCGGTTACATGGTTCTCGCAGCAAAATTGAAATTTTAAACGTTTCTATCTCGGTTATTTTTTATTCTACGGAAATAGTAAAATGGGTAAAGTATTTGAAACAGAAAAAAATAAAATTTGGTTATATATCATTTTGTACGTATATTGAGTATTTTTGGAGTTATTATCAACAGAAAATGAAAAGTACGATAATTTTAAAAATTCTGATTTTCTTAAATCATATCTTTTTTCAAAAATATGCATCCTAAACCGGTTAAAGTTGTTGAAATCATTAACTATGTTAACCTAAAGAAATTATTGTGAGGATTACTACAAATTTACATTTTTGTGGAAATGGCGTATGCTTTATTTTTCACTTTTTCCTAAAAAAATCGAAAGGGTTCTCGTATTTTCATCATAACTTGCTTAATTTTAATGCTATTAAGTTCTACTGGAGCTCATTTGATAGGTATTCCAAAGTACTTTGACTAGTACTTAACAAATATATTCTATAAAATGCATCGTTTTCCCGTTATGTAAGCTTGAATACTTAGATTTGAGTACTCGTCGAAAAAAATATACATTCAATTACCCATAACTCACTTTGAAATAATATTAGTTTAGTTCTTTAAGTGGGGAGTGTATTAAATCTTTAATTTTGGTAAGAATAACTTTTTAATAAAAGCTTATAGTTTTTGAGTAATACGTGAAAAACAGCATTAAGGCATGCATTTTTTTTAAGAAAAAATAAAATTTTTGATATTTAATAACTCAAAAAGTATTGATTTATGTTAATAACTTTATATAACAAATTTTGCTTAGAAGTTGCCCCTCTATCGATTTCTGGTATTATTTTTAATAAAAAAAATTTCACCCCCGAGAAGGGGTGGCATCCACCCCCAGGGTAAAAGCGCAAGTTGGCTTCATGTCACCTTTGTTCCTTGAAGTATCTTCTAACTACTCACCAATTTTCATGAAAATCTATGAAGGTTCAACGAAATCGGAGGTGAAAACCTTCAGTGACTCCACTAATTCCTTTTGCCGCACACTCGCTTAATTTAGTTGGAGTAAGTGCTGCTGAAAGTTGCGTCTTTTTTTCAGCCGCTACCCACCGTTGGAAAGTTATAATCAAATGATTAAATTAAACTCCACTAAGAGATCCCACTCGCCACGATCTAGTCATTAAAAGAACAAGCAGTACTAGATGGAGTGCAAGGGCTGACGCAACAAGAGCTTTGTCTAAAGGTTACAACGTCTTTAAATATGCTGTGCATTCTCTTGCTGAAAACACTAATCAAATGGATGAAACAGTTCAAGAGGCTGTGTTTGTTGAAAGAAATGTCAAAAAAAGAAACATTCGTAATGAATGGGTTTTGGGTAACATTTTAGAACGAATCAACTCAGTAAATCATTATAGAGAGAAGATATTGAACTTAAAACTGCAGATGGAGGATAGAGATGGAGGGGTTAACCGAGGTGGTTTTGGAGGGAGAAGACGAAGGCTTTAAGGGGCCTCATAGCTTGGGTTGCATAGGGGCCTCAAGATTCTTAATCCGGAACTGTTTGCCAGATATAGCTGTTTAAAACCTCTATTTACCAGCAAACACCCCCTTATTCGAGCCCTTTAAACCCGCCCTAATTAAAAACAAAGGCATCTTACGATTTAATTTACACAGTCTTATAGCTCTTCAAAAATCCTACAAAATCATTTTTGAGGGGTCTCATTACTGAGAGGGTATCAAAGTTGCTTTCCTACGAAGGTAATTAAATCCATTTACTAAGGCTGAAAATCAGTACACAGTGAGATATAATATTTTTCCAAAATTAGGCATTTTAAATAGGTCAAACTCCTTGAGTGTATTGATAATATAAATATAAAAGATTATTTAAGTTTTCCTCGAAAACGGTTTTTCGAGGCAAAAAGTTAGATTCAATAGCGGAAATTGAGGCGACTAATCAGTGATGAGGATCAATTACTGCCACTATTAGAAAAACTCAAGAAAATAAATATAAAAGACATCATTAACTGGGTAGCAGAAGCTTGGGAATCTGTGAATGAGAAAGTTATAAAAAACTCCTGGTAAAAAATTTGGCGAAGCCTTGCTTACGAAGAAAAGTCAGATCTAGAGGCTAAAGAAATTTGTTAAGGGCCGCGTCCCTTAGAATGTAGAAGAATGAGTGCACGCTGATGATGATGTCCACGAGATATATGATGAACAGAAAATCATTGAAACGTAACAGAAGAACCTTCAAAACCCTCTGATGAAAGATGAAAGCGATATGGAAGAAGATGTCAACAGCGAACAGTGGGTAACCCACTCAGACGGTTAAGTACTTCAAATAATATTTTATTGTCATTTTTAGATATATAAAGACGCACTGTTCTACCCTGTTAGTGATAACCACTAGTTACCACGTGGTGAAAAATACTGCGAATCCCTCTCTTGTGTTGACCTCTATAGGCAATAGACGGGCTAATAGACCAGGGCGCATCTGTAAAAATATTAGTACATTTAGACGTTGACAGGTGACTCAAATTTTTTTGCAGAAATTGCTTGAAAATAACTGAAATAATAATATTTCAGTTATCCTCCTTCTCAAAAAGGTCCGGAACATTGTTTAAATAATCAAAATGTCAAAGAAATGAAGGAAAAATTCGATTTTTTTCTTCGTTTTTTGATTATAACTTTAAAAGTATTCATTTCCGAGAAAAGTTGTACTGACATAAAAGTTGCGTAATTAAATTTTCTACAATATAGAATTGGTTAAAAATTTAAAAAATAGTCACCCTTGTTGCAAAATAGCAATAATTGCGAAAAAAACATACAAAAACAAGTATTCGCATTTTACGTTTTTCAACCATTTATGCTACACTTCGGACCTTCATATTTCACCCAGAAAAACATTATGATACAGTAAAACAATACTGTAAATTTCATTAAGATCGGCTCAATAGATTTTGCAAAATAAATTTTGCAATCCAGCTTTCGCAAAAAAAATTCATTTTTTCAAAATGTTAAAGGACTGAAAATAAAGCAGATAGCAAGTTGAATTTTTTTTGCTTATAGAAGTGAACTGTACCTTTCATTTGCAATTTGCAAAACTAAAATCGATTATCCACCACGGCGTCAGGAATTTTTTTAAATAAACATTAATTATTGGTGCTACGCGCAGGACAGCGGATAGTTTGCTTTGATTGGGCATTTCAGTGACCTTTGATAATGATTGATACATTTTAATTTTTATTACATTTCGATATAAATAAATAAATTTGTTTATTGCAAAATAAAAACACATACTCTATCCTTTGAAATAACACTTTTTTTAGCCAACACTTTCTTTGTTCATATATTTTAACTTAGAGTATAAAAGTTTATTATTTTTAAACATATCCAATTGTTTAAACAATATTTCACAAACAATAATAAAATTAGTTTGATTTTTGTGGAATTAAAATATTAAAATACAACAAAATATAGAGTAAGAAAATAATACATTAGATAAAGATTGGAAGAAATTTTGGTGAAAATCAACTTGTGTGAATCGAACACCGCTGTCCTGCGCGTAGCACCAAAAATTAATGTTTATTTAAAAAATTTCCTGACGCCGTGGTAATTAATCGATTTTAATTTTGCAAATTGCAAATGAAAGGTACAGTACACTTCTATAAGTAAAAAAAAATTCAACTTGGTATCTCCTTTATTTTCAGTCCTGCAACATTTAAAACAAAATGATTGTTTTTGCGAAAGCTGGATTGCAAAATTTATTTTGCAAAATCTATTAAACCTATCTTAATGAAATTTACAGTGTTGTTTTACTATATCATAACGTTTTTCTTGGTAAAATATGAAGATCCTAAGTGTAGCACAAATGGTTGAAAAACGTAAAATGCGAATACTTGTTTTTGTATGTTTTTTTTTTGCAATTATTGCTATTTTGCAACAATGGTAACTATTTTTTAAATTTTTAACCTATTTTATATTGTAGGAAATTTAATTATGCAACCTTTATGTCGGTACAACTTTTCTCAAAAATGAATATTTTTAAAGTTATAATCAAAAAACCAATAAAAAATCGAATTTTTCCTTCATATTTTGACATTTTGATTATTTAAACAATGTTCCGGACCATTTTGAGTGGGAGGATAACTCAAATATTATTATTTGAGTTATTTTCAAGCAATTTCTGCAAAAAAATTTGAGTCACCTCTCAACGTCCATCTCAAAACAGATGCGCCCTGGACTATAATAAATCTCTCTGGGATATCTCTTCCATATAGGACCATGTGCTAAAATACCGCGAATTTCTCTGATTCCATATAAAAACTTTTCCTTGTAAAATAGTTTAAAACGCAATCAATGACGTGTACTGTTTGCGTTTGCGAGAAAATATATCTCGCTTTTATCACATGCTGTATAACACTGCATGTTATTAGTAGTGTTAAACGTAGTAAAATAGTAGTAGTAGGGGTAGTGTTAAAATGTCGGGAATGCGGTAGGCAGCTTAAATTGAAACTACATTTATTACTGAAGTTCGATATTTCGCAACTTCATCATGAACATAAAAATGCTGTATTCTATTTTATGGCAAACCACAGCGGCCCCCAAAACCAACATAACCCATGCCATCGACCTGATGTATATGCCAGGTTGGGCGAAAATCCCTGGTGTTTTCCATGCTTTTCGTCTCCTTTCAATGGTGCCTGTTTTTGTCTTCCTTTTTTACCTTCACTTTCATTCTTTATAAATGATCACACTAACTTAAACATATCAGCTTTCACTCTGGTCTATTCAATCTCTTTGTGCAAGTGTTTACTTTGTATGTTGTTTTGTTTTAGGGGAGACCTTAGTGATGACGGTGATAACGGTGACAACGGTGAGGACGATGACTACATAAGTCCGGATGATTTTGCACGTGGATACGACACTACCGGTTCGTACAATCCAGGCCGCGCCGACGACTATACAACAACTGCTCCTGAAGGCGGAGAAAGCAGAGCTGGGTCGTATCCTGATCCAAGGTCTAATCCCGCAGACCCTCGCTACGATCCCAGATACGATCGTAGACATCCAAACTACGACGAGAGACTAGATCCAAGCAGTGACAGGTAAATTGCGTTTCCTATTACTCACTCACTGACTTACAGTATCTAATTACCATTTTAAGGTATGATGCCCGTTTTGATCCCAGTAGTCCCAGCTATGATCCAAGGACTGCACAGTACGGCCCACAATATCGGACAAATTCAGGATCATCTGGATCACAATATAATACGATAACTGGATCAGTTTCAACTTCAGGAACAGCAGGTGGAGGACAATACGGTCCAGGTGGGCAACCATCTGGCTCTTCTTATCCAGGCAATTCACAATCTGGCAGTTCTTACGGTTCTGGTTCTCAGTCGGGAGGTTCTTACAGTTCTGGTTCACAATCAGGAGGGTCAAGTCCAAATGCCGGAGCTCCTTATGCCCCAAGTCCGCAAGGAGGAAGCTATTACAATGCCGGTTCTAGTTCTCAATCAGGCAGTTCTTACAGTTCTGGTTCACAATCGGGAGGTTCCTCAAGCCCAAATTCTGGAGCACCTTATCCTCCAAGTTCGCAAGGATCAAGCTATTACAATTCTGGTTCTAGTTCTCAATCAGGTAGTTCGTATGGATCAAATCCTTATGGAACTAGTACTGGATCAGCTTCCGCATCAGGATCTATTTCAGGATCAAGTCAAGGTTCAGGTTATTCAACAAATTATGGTTCTAGTTCACAATCAGGAGGAAGTTACTCTTCAGGAGGATCGTTTCGGCAAGGCTCACAATCAGGAGGTATGTTATTCATATCTCATCTTTACGCAATTTTTATTTTTAAACATTATTTACATATATTTAGGAGGCGCATACGGATCTGGTTCTTACAACGAGTCCCGATCAAGGTCAGGAGGCTACGGTTCAAGAGTAACAAGCAGTAGAAGACAATATTCAGACAGCTACGATGTCTTCGATTCACCAAAAGCTGGCGTTGATAAATTTTTACCAAAGTGTTTTGCGGAAAAAGGTGCCAGAGTAAGTTATTTTGTGTAACTGTTTTAGTTGTAATCCTTAATTTTTATTTCCATGTATTAACAGGGTACACCAGGAACACCGGGTTTACCTGGTGAAAAAGGACAAAGAGGTTATCCAGGAGGTGAAGGTATAGCCGGAGATAAAGGAGATAAAGGAGAAACTGGTCCTATTGGTCCTAGAGGTCCAAAAGGAGAACGTGGTAAAACCGGAGTTCCTGGTTTTCCTGGTCTACACGGAATTCCTGGAGTAATGGGACCACCTGGATCCCCCGGTATACCTGGTACTGATGGTTGTAACGGAACTGATGTAAGTATATCTAATTAATTTTTATTATATTACAAGAAAGTATAACTCAGATAATTTATAGGGTCTTTCCGGTATAGATGGTCATCCTGGGGAGCCCGGACCACGTGGTTTACCAGGTATCTCTGGTATTAAAGGAGAAAAGGGAGAAGCAGCTCATTGTGAAATTACATTGAAAGGACAGAAAGGGGAACCTGGACGAGATGGAGTTACAGGTCCTGCTGGTAATCCTGGGCCTCCAGGTCAAACTGGTCTTCCCGGGCCACAAGGAGATCATGGATCAAGTGTAAGTCTAATATTTCTATCAACATAGTATGAAGTAGACACTTCTGTTGTATGTAGAGTAGGTATATGAACTTATTAAAAAATCTTTAAAATTTATCCAAAAGATAATGGAAAATCACAAAAAATTAACTCAATTGATATGTAGATGACGAGGTATGACAAGATCTTCAAGGAAGGTGGTTTTTCGTAAATTGACAGGATATCTATATTATCCGAAAAAATGTATCAAAAAATTAAAGGACCGAAAACGTAAACGTTTTGTGTTTTTTGTGATTTTTCATTATCTTTTGGATGAGTTTTAAAGATTTGTTAATAAATTCTTATACCTACATACAACAGAAGTGTTAACTTCATACTACGTTGTTTTATCGATGGTATACAGCATACAGCCAACTATAGGGTTTACCCAATGAATACGAGCCCCTTCCCATATCAGTTGGCACAATGTAGATTTAAAAGAAAATCCAATTTTATAGAACAAAAACAAAAGTCCAGCATACCTAAACTTCGAAAGTTTTAATTCATCGATAATTTTTGGATTTCCAGAAGTATACAAAATATGTTTTAAATTAATAAGAACGATTAATTAAACAGAATAATAACAAATTAAAAAAAAAACAAAAAAAATATCTAATTTTAATAAAACAAATGTGGAAGTTTACAACTAAGTGACATCTTTTTTATTTTTAATTAGATTCAAAATTATTCGAGGCATAGTTTTTGTTAATTTCTGATAACACTCTAGTGTAAATGGATCCTATATTTTTTGCAAGTTTTGCTTCAATTCTTTGACGGATCTAGCAGGAGGTTTCCTCAATGTTTTTTTTATTTCGCGTAAAAAAGAGGCGCAAAAGTTTTTTTCGGGGGCCAGTCGGGACTGTTAGAAACGTATTCCAGAAGTTGTATACCGTGGTCACCAATCCAGTTTAAACTCTTTTTTGAGGTATGGCAACCTACGCCATCTCGTTGGAAGGCAAAATCTTTCGCTAATTTAAACTTATTGAAACGACTTTGTTCCACAATCGGTAAGAAATTATTTAAAACTTTCAAATAATATTTGCAGGTATTTAAGATTCCATCGATAAAATGCAATTTTTCCAAACTATTCGATTACATGCTGCCTAAACGTGGGAAATTTGACCTTTCTGTTAAATCATTAAGCTGAAAAGCTTTACTTTTCCTGCGTATAACTCGACTCCTACTGTATCTAACTCGACTCCAACACAAACACAAGCTTCCAATCTGGATTCATCACTCCATTGTATTGTATCCCTTACTGAATTTGTCCAACCTCAATGCTCTTTTGACCATTTTAACTTATTTTTCTTGTGTTGTAATGTCAAGACTGGATTTTCCTTAGTCTGCGATAAAATTAAAATTTTTACAAAGAATTCGTATTGATTTTTTTATCTTTATCAATCACTTTGTAAGTAGAAAATCTTAATTTGTGGACCTCTCAGTGACATGTCGATCTAGAAACGTGTGTTCCAACCAGTTTACTCCAAAAATTACTTATATCTAGATAAGTTGCACGTCGGTTTTTCACTATAATGCGTCTTAATCCCCTTCTACATATCTGCTTCGCTTATTTTACTTTTTCCTACATTTATAGGTTTTGTGATGACAAAACCTGAGGTTTTATATCTCCGAACTATATTTCTTACACTATACTGTGACAATTGAAACATATTCGCGATTTTCGAATTGATTTTCGAGAATTAAAAAATCTATTGATAATTGAACAAATGTTCTCATCCATAACTTTACCTTCACTCATTCCCATCGATGACTTTATCCCGACAAACGGCAATAGGCTTTATAATATCACAAAATCTATTTGACATTAATTGACAATTGTTTTGTAATCATTTTCCATAGCCTAACTCTGATTTTAAGATAATTATGAAAAAATCAATGTATGTTGATGTAATTAAATCAAAAGCCACGATTTAGCGATTTTTAAACGCTTTTATTTAGTTCAATCGTTTGCGTCAAATCTTTAGACGTTAATTTGACTGCCTTTTCTTCAATCGAAATGAATGAAATTTTGCAGACATATGGATTCACGGGAACAATACACGAATAGTCGATCAAATTTTTTTTATGTTTATGAATTGTTTAAATAAAAAAAAAACGATTTTAATGGAAAATGCTTAAATTCTCTTGTTTTTTACAATGTAGAAACTTAAAACTTTTACAGATTGTAGCTAATTATATGAACTATACATAATTTCACTTTTTACGTTATTTGTTTACGTTATGCTTCATATATAAACAATAAAGTTTTAAATTTATCCAGTTTCTGTCCGATTTCTATCCAGTTTTCAGCGAAAAAAAGTTATGGCGCCGCAGAGGGACGAATGCTGCCCTTAGTATTGTCGTGGACTTCGACTGTCCATAAAACGCAAGGTTCGACTGTTGACTACGCTGCGCTGTCGTGAACTTGGGCCCGAAAGTGTTTGCGTAAGGACAGGCTTAAAAGCCTGCATTGAGCCTGCAAAGCTTACGTTTCATTGAGCCGAGTGCGATCATTAAGGTACGTATCCATACAAGGGTGAACCCCGCTCGGTGTAGCTGCTCAAAGGGATACAGCATGCGCTCCCTTACACATAAACCGCAAACCGGTTGAAACGAAGAGTGTACGCGCCAAGCGGTGATCACCGACATATCCACTATGTGGAGCTACTACTCCGAGCGAGGTTTACCCTTGTATGGATACGTACCTTTAGACGGCTTGCGCATCGAAGAACTGCATTGCGAGAAATTAACAGCATCGATGCCGTGCGCATCTAAACATTCCGTACATGTATTTGGACCATAGGAGTTTTCTATTGGTTCGTTGCAGCACTCGGTAATATTTTAACCAATAGGCGGCGAGGTTCCAAATGCATATACGGAATGTTAGTCGGTCCCAAATTCATATACGGAATGTTAAATATCGTACACCGAAAAAGATAAGTTTTTTTAGAGTCTTTTAAAAGGAGATTGATTTTAAAATACTTGTTACTGTATTATTAAATAAATATAAAACAACTAGAGTATTTCGAATGTTATTTGGTGCGAAATTCATATACGGTATGCTAAATATTCGTAGAACAAAAAGACGATTTTTATTAAAGCCAGTTAAAATGAGACTGGTTTTTAATAGTATATTATGCAACGAGCATTTAATGATGGTCATTATGAAGCGAGTATAAAGGATACGAAACGAGTTTCGTATAGAGTACGAGTGTCATAATGATAATTAAATGCAAGTTGTATACACGATTTTTGTTGTATGATCATTCACAAAGAAAATATATTCAAATTTATTAATTTTGTAACGCAAACAAATTAAGTAGTTTGTCAGTGTGACAGTTTGTTTACATATTGAGAACTGTCAAAGCGTATGTATTTGACTCGCCATTGGTTACTGCGCGTGTGCCACCTTTATCGCGAATGTCATATCGCGATTCTATTAGTTAAAAATCTGTATTTTAATGAAAATCTGTATCATAATAAAGTTCATTATGATACAGATAGTGACATCATAATTGATATATAGGGCTTTTCATCGATTGTCATTTGTTTCGAGCTTCTGTCATGTGTCACATAATATTAATATATGTACGACATACGTTATTGGTATATACAATAATACAAAACAAAAACGTATGACGTAGATATATTAATATTATGTGACATATGACAGAAGCTCGAAACAAATGACAATCGATGAAAAGCCCTATATATCAATTATGATGTCACTATCTGTATCATAATGAACTTTATTATGATACAGATTTTCATTAAGATACAGATTTTTAACTAATAGAATCGCGATATGACATTCGCGATAAAGGTGGCACACGCGCAGTAACCAATGGCGAGTCAAATACATACGCTTTGACAGTTCTCAATATGTAAACAAACTGTCACACTGACAAACTACTTAATTTGTTTGCGTTACACAATTAATAAATTTGAATATATTTTTTTTGTGAATGATCATAGAACAAAAATCGTGTATACAACTTGCATTTAATTATCATTATGACGCTCGTACTTTATACGAAACTCGTTTCGTATCCTTTATACTCGCTTCATAATGACCATCATTAAATGCTCGTTGCATAATATACTATTAAAAACCAGTCTCATTTTAACTGGCTTTAATAAAAATCGTCTTTTTGTGCTACGAATATTTAGCATACCGTATATGAATTTCGCACCAAATAACATTCGAAATACTCTAGTTGTTTTATTTTTATTTAATAATACAGTAACAAGTATTTTAAAATCAATCTCCTTTTAAAAGACTCTAAAAAAACTTATCTTTTTCGGTGTACGATATTTAACATTCCGTATATGAATTTGGGACCGACTAACATTCCGTATATGCATTTGGAACCTCGCCGCCTATTGATTAAAATATTACCGCGTGCTGCAACGAACCCATAGAAAACTCCTATGGTCCAAATACATATACGGAATGTTTAGATGCACACCGTGCAATAGTAAAGTATTACAAGAGATGGAAATACTGCGAAAACTGTAATAGTCGTACATACAATGTATGTATCAAGAGTTAAAATAAATGCAAAAAAGGTATCTGTCATATACCTACATCCTTTTTTTTTTAAACATGACGATATATTTTAATGTTTGACAAGTGTAAGACTAAAAAGTAAAAAATAAAACAATATGAAAAACTTTTTTTAAGAAACGCTTTTATTTAGTTGTGAGTGACTAAAAGTTAAAATATAAAAAAATCAACTAAAAAGTAAAAAATACAAAAAAATCAAACTCGACGGATTAATCGAAAAAAACGTTCGTTAAAAAATGAAAAAATCTAACACATTCGTTAAAGAAAAGCGTGGGGCGCGTCTTCATCGAATAAACGGTTTTCGCCCCACGCTTTTCTTTAACGAATGTGTTAGATTTTTTCATTTTTTAACGAACGTTTTTTTGGAATAATCCGTCGAGTTTGATTTTTTTTATTTTTTGCTTTTTAGTTGTTTTTTTTTATATTTCAACTTTTAGTCACTCACAACTAAATAAAAGCGTTTCTTAAAAAAAGTTTTTCATATTGTTTTATTTTATTATTGTTTGAAATAAATTTAAAAAACCATAAGGGAAATGTTTTCAATAAATATCAGTAAAAAATGCAATAATAATTAATATGGGAACTTATAAAAATATGTTGATTATCATTTGTTTATGGTAATCGTCATAAACTGCAAATTCCAAAGGTGGGCCAACTGAAATAGGAAGGGGCTCGTATATACTCTGAGCTGTATATTCGTTGGTTTACCCTTTTTAAAGTTTTAATATTTCTATATATACACCGTACACTCTATATTATGTATTAATCGTATAAATAGGGTCCTAGAGGTCCACCTGGTACTAAAGGTCAGAAAGGAACACCCGGTCTTGGATTCTACGGTCCTAAAGGAGACAAAGGTATCGTGGGACCTCGAGGTCAAAAAGGAGAACCTGCGGATGGACATCACGAACTTAACCAAACTGCTTTAATTGGACCAAGAGGTGAAAAGGGTATGCAAGGGGACCGAGGAGATTATGGAGTCTCAGGACAAAAAGGAGAACCGGGTCCTGAAGGAGACTATGGTCTACCTGGAACTATTGGTATGAAGGGAGAAAAGGGCTTGCCAGGTGCTCCAGGTCCAAGAGTAAGCTATAAATATTGAGTATAAAAACTGTTTTTAAACACATAATTTGTATCATCTAGGGACGTGACGGATTTGCTGGTCCACCAGGTCCTCCAGGTCAAAAAGGAGATAGAGGATTGACGGGTCTTTCAGGTTTACCAGGACAACATGGACCAAAGGGAGAACCGGGAAGGGACGGACCTACAGGCCAAATAGGTCTTCCAGGTCCGCAAGGAAAACCGGGAGGAGGAAAAGGATATCCAGGTCCACCTGGTCCCCCTGGACCAAGAGGTTATCCTGGGCTAGCTGGTCCTAAAGGTGTAGATGGATTCCCAGGCTTACGGGGGGAAAGAGGTCCTCAGGGACCAGTAGGTGGTCCAGGTCTAGCAGGCACACCTGGACCTGAAGGAATTCCCGGGGAGAAAGGTCGGCAGGGAGATTCTGGAGCTTCAGGTTTACCTGGACATGACGGTCCCAGAGGTTTTCCAGGACCTCCCGGTCCACAGGGACCTAGGGGGTTCACTGGTGAAAAAGGAGCAACGATACCGGTAAGAAAATAATGTTTTACTAAGTAATGTTACTGAGTAATTGCTTAAAAATCGTCAATTATTAATCTATTATTAGTCGTTATTGTGAATTGGTATAACAAATGATTATATTAATTTTAGGGTCAAAGAGGAGATGATGGGGAATCAGGACGCGATGGTCTTAAGGGACAAAAGGGAGAAAAAGGTTTTCCTGGAGCAATAGGTGTACCTGGAGACGCTTTAAATGGCATACCAGGGTTACCAGGTCCTGTCGGACCACAGGGAGAGAAGGGTAATGCAGGACGACCAGGAGCACATGGAGCACCAGGTACGCCAGGAGATAAAGGAGATAGAGGTGGCCAATGTATTAATTGTATACCTGGTGCTAGAGGGGACAAAGGGGACAGAGGTTTCGATGGTAGAGATGGACCCCCAGGACCAAGAGGACCTCCTGGACCACCAGGATTTGTTGGACCAGCTGGTTCGAATGGATTACCCGGTCGAGATGGACCACCTGGCAATCCCGTAAGTATTATAACGACAGAAAAGAATACTCCCAATTTTAAAGTGTAAATGGAAATTCGAAAATATTATTTATTTTCAGGGTAAACCCGGAAGTGATGGCGTTCCTGGAGACCAAGGTCTACCTGGTATTAATGCTCAAGTTCCAGTTGATCTAGTTAAAGCCGAAAAGGGTGAGAAAGGTAACAGAGGTATAGACGGTTTACCGGGAGCATCAGGCCCTATTGGAAGACCAGGACTGAAGGGAGACATGGGTCTAATGGGACGGCAAGGTGAAAAGGGTGATAGGGGATTCAAAGGGTTCCCTGGTTTAGACGGAAGAAATGGAGAACCTGGAATTCCTGGTAATAAAGGACAAAAGGGTGATAGTATAATAGGAGAACCTGGATATCAGGGTGAACCCGGAGATAAAGGAGATGTAGGAAATCCAGGAGACCGAGGTCCTCAAGGTCTTCCTGGAAATTGTCCGGAAAGTATTATCGCACAAATGAAAGGAAACCAAGGACCCAAAGGTGACAAAGGAGAAAAAGGATTTACAGGACGCGATGGAACAAAAGGAGATAAGGGTGATCAAGGATTTACGGGACCCTCGGGACCTATAGGACCTACTGGTCCCCCTGGGCCTGTTGGTAGAAGAGGTTTGCCTGGCCAAAGAGGAGACAAAGGAGAGAAAGGACCAATGGGTTTCCCTGGAGATCGTGGAAGAGATGGTTCTCCAGGACTCCCTGGTCTTTCAGGTGGTAAAGGTACTAAAGGAGAAGCAGGTATACCATCGGTAGGACCTTCTGGTCCACCTGGTCCTATTGGTGAACCAGGAGAAAAAGGATTACCTGGGTTCCCAGGTAAACCTGGTCCTAGGGGTAATGACGGATTTCCGGGATTAATGGGAGAGAAAGGAGATGTTGGTTCTCCAGGATTGAATGGACTGACGGGCCCAGCGGGTCAAAAAGGAGAACCTGGACCTATTGGACCTCCAGGTATTGATGGACGTGAAGGAAGCCCTGGATATCCAGGCGCCAAGGGAGAATTAGGTCCTAGGGGACAACCAGGACGGCCAGGTTTACAAGGTTTCCCAGGTTTAAAAGGAGAAGCAGGATTCCCTGGTGCCACTGGTCAAAAAGGATTTAAGGGAACTATAGGAATGCCCGGCACTCCTGGACAGCCAGGTGAGTGCCTGATATATTCATTAATACTATTTTTTACATTAAAATTGGTTAATTTCTTTGAATATTTGTATTTTTGGAATATTAAAAGTATGAGTTTGAAAAATCTTATTTTTTATATCATGTTAGTAAGGAGCTTGTAACAATATAGCATGGTCTAGGTTGTTGGGTGCCAAATGTTTAACAATGAAACAACATCTGAGTCGTTTAACTATGGACAGACATTTGAGATGCCAACTTTACTGCTAGGGCTATTTGACTAGCTCTTCTCAGGTGTAGGTACGTACGTCTTATCTTAATGCAAGTTGTACAATGAGGAATTTGGAAGGGACAAATAAAAGAAATTGAAACAAAATACATAGTTATTTGAAGAAACATATCAAACATTTGACGTTTATATAGTTACAAGCTCTCTGTCTAACGTCAGACACAATCGTTTACGATATCTCATTATTTTTCCATTAGCCTAATAAAATAAAAACAAGTCAAAATGTAAATTCGTACAGGTCAAAACAAATTTTATATCAAAGTTTAGGTAAGTACAAAAGATATTTTCAAAAAAGTATCCAAATCATACAAGGGGATCATTGTTTAAATAAGTAAAAAGGGGTCATTTTTGCAAAAAATATACTTTTTTAACTGCTGAGGTAATTCACTTATTAATGAAGGTCTATTGGATTTTTTCTGTAAAGTTGAAGGGTAAATCTTTCACATAAGACTTACTAAATTAAATTTGACCCCCTATTTATTTAAATAATTGTATATAAAACTTTAAAAACAAATTTGAAAAAAAAAATATTTTTAGCGTTTTAAATAGGCACTATAAAATATCTTATTTTACGGTCTAAGTTGCGCTATGTTACCAGTATTAATTAAAAATAAATTGGTCGAAAAATATTCAATATTTTTTGAGATATTGAATTTGTTTATTAAATGTTACTATATTTTCAATTGCAAAAACGCGGTTGTTGCCAAAGAAATATTCTCCTGCTTAAGATCTCATTATTTTTATTTTTATGTATATTTTCGATAAATGTATTGATACATTCAAATTTCAATTAAACTCCCCCCTAAAACGGCATTTGAAAACTATTCAAATTTGTTTATAATTTGTTTTTTTAATAACGTCGCGGGGATTAAGTATTTTGAAATGCCGTTTCGATAATTGAGTTCCTCGGAATTTTTTACTAATTAACAAAATTTTTTTGTCGTTTTTTCTTCTTTTTTTTCTTGGAGTTATATTAGGTACGGGCCCTTTTAGGGTAAAATTTTATTAAGAATGTCGAATCTCTGAGTTGTAGATGCTAGAACTAAAAATATTAAGATTTAACTAAAATCTCTTAAATAAAATGTGGCTACTTACTGAGTTACAGGGTGTTTTATTTAAAAATTTAAAAATTATGTTTAATAACTACTTTAAAACTATTTGACGTATCCTTATCATACTTGGCAGAAAGTGTGGCTATTATACACCCTACTAAATTGTGATTAATAAACGTTTCTAACTAGTGCCAGAGGCGTACGACAGGGGATAGTGAATTATTGACCCTTCCCAAATTCTACGCCACTTAGTGAATTACTATTTTAGCGTAATTTTTCGATTCTCCAATACTTTTTATGTAAATAACTTTATTGGTATCGATAAAGTCATCAGTTTGAGAGATATTGGAATTTTAAAATGAATGAATGAATGAATCAAAATAACTATGCTGTTTTATTTTTAACGTCCAATATCTCGAAAACTAATGACCTAATCGTTACCAGTAAAGAGCATATTATTTACAGAGTCAGTATTGGAGAATCGAAAAATTTTGCTAAAATAGTAATTCCCTCAGTGGCGTAGAATTTGGGAAGGGTCAATCATTAACTATTCCCTGTCGTACGCCTCTGGTAGCAGCTAGAAACTTTTATTTATCACAATTTAGTAGACTGTATAGTGCCCACACTTTATGCCAAGTATGATAAGGATACGTCAAATAGTTTGAAAGTACTTGGTAAAAATAATTGTTAAATTTTTAAATAAAACACCCTGTAACTCAGTAAGTAGCCACATTTTATTTAAGTGATTTTAGACCAATCTTAATATTTTTAGGTCTAGAATCTACAACTTAGAGATTCGACATTCTTAATGAAACTTAACCCTAAAAGGGCCCGTAGTAATATAACTCCAAGAAAAAAAAAGAAGAGGAAAAAAAGAGAAAAAATTTTGTTAATAAGTGAAAAATTCCCAGGAACCGTATTATCGAAACGGCATTTCAAAATATTTATGCCTTACGATGTTATTAAAAAAAACAATTTATAAACAAATTTGAATAATTTTCAAATGCCATTTTAGGGGGAAGTTTAATTGAAATTTGAATTTATCAATACATTTATCACAAATATACATAAAAATAAAAATAATAAGATTTAATACAGGTGAATATTTCTTTCGCAACAACCGCGTTTTTGCAATTGAAAATAGAGTAACATTTAAACAAATTCAATATCTCAAAAAATATTAAATATTTTTCGACCAATTTTTTTTTGTTTAATACTGATGACATAGAGCAAATTTTTTTTGTAAAATAAGATATTTTATATTGCTTCTTTAAAACGCTAAAAATAATTTTTTAAAAATTTGTTTTTAAAGTTTTATGTATAATTATTTAAATAAATAGGGGGTCAAATTTAATTTAGTAAATTTTATATGAAAGATTTGCCCTTCATCTTTGCAGAAAACAATCCTATTGACCTTCATTAGTAACTGAATAACTTCATCACTTAAAAAAGTATTTTTTTTGCAAAAATGACCCCTTTTTAATTATTTAAATAATGATCCCCTTGTATGATTTGGATACTTTCTTGAAAATATCTTTTGTACCCACCTAAACTTTGATATAAAATTTGTTTCAACCTGTACGAATTTACATTTTGATTTACATGTAGTGTAATTTTATTTTACTAGACTACATCAACTGTATGCTTATTTTGTGTGGCGTTAGCTGCCTTATTTTTCTTATTAATAGTCTAGTAAAATAAAATTACACTACATGTAAATCAAAATGTAAATTCGTACAGGTTGAAACAAATTTTATATCAAAGTTTAGGTGGGTACAAAAGATATTTTCAAAAAAGTATCCAAATCATACAAGGGGATCATTGTTTAAATAATTAAAAAGGGTCATTTTTGCAAAAAAATTACTTTTTCAACTGCTGAGGTCATTCAATTACTAATGAAGGTCGATAGTAATATTTTCTGCAAAGTTGAAGGGTAAATCTGTCACATAAGACTTTGTCACATAAATTTAAATTTATCAATACATTTATCGAAAATATACATAAAAATAAAAATAATGAGATCTTAAGCAGGTGAATATTTCTTTGGCAACAACCGCGTTTTTGCAATTGAAAATATAGTAACATTTAATAAACAAATTCAATATCTCAAAAAATATTAAATATTTTCCGACCAATTTTTTTTTTACTTAATACTGGTAACATAGCGCAACTTAATCTGTAAAACAAGATATTTTATAGTGCTTATCTAAAACGCTAAAAATAATTTTTTGCAAATTTGTTTTTAAAGTTTTATATACAATTATTTAAATAAATAGGGGGTCAAATTTAATATAGTAAGTCTTATGTGAAAGATTTACCCTTCAACTTTGCAGAAAAGAATCCCATTGACCTTCATTAATAAGTGAATTACCTCAGCAGTTAAAAAAGTATTTTTTTTTGCAAAAATGACCCCTTTTGAATTATTTAAACAATGATCTCCTTGTATGATTTGGTTAATTTCTTGAAAATATCTTTTGTACCCACCTGAACTTTGATATAAAATTTGTTTTAACCTGTACGAATTTACATTTTGACTTTTTTTTATTTTATTAGGCTATAAACGTTTGATGATTAATTAAAATATCGTCTATATCTTCTTCTTCTTCTTCAAGTGCCATCTCCGCATCGGAGGCCGGCAATCATCATAGCTATTCGGATTTTGGAGACGGCTGCTCTGAAAAGTTCATTTGATGTATATCCGTACCATTTTCTCAGGTTGCACAGTCACGATATTCTGCGTCTCCCTATGCTTATTTTTCCTTGAATCTTTGTAGTTGTATCTCTCTCCACGTGTAATATGTCCAATATATTCTAATTTTCTTGCTTTAATCATCATCCAGCCTTCTGCATCCAAAGTTGAACATTAATTTCTTCTAGTTTTGTCGATCTTGGACTTTCTGCAGCCAATTCCCAGTAATCCTTTTGACGTCGTCTGTTCATCGTGTAGGTGGTCTACCTCTACTTCTCCTGTCTTCTCTTGGTCTCCACACTGTAATTTTTTGGGTCCACCTCCCGTCCTTCATTCTGGCTACATGGCCCGCCCAATTCCACTTCAGCCATGCTACTCGGTCTATGACATCTGTCACGCCTGTCCTTTTTCTGATTTCTTCGTTTCTGACCCCTGTCTCTGAGAGTCAGTCCAAGTAGTGACCGTTTCATTCTTCTTTGGGCCACTCTAAGTTTCGTTGCTGTGGCCTGGGTTAACGATAATGTTTCGGCGCCGTAAGTCATGACTGGAAGCACACATTGGTTGAACGTCTTTCTTTTCAAATAATTTGGCAAGTTTCTCTTGAAGATGTCTGATAGAGCTCCACATGAGGCCCATGCTAAGGTGATCCTTCTCTGTAATTCGCCAGTTTGATTTTCCCTGGCAATTTGGATTTAATGCCCTAAGTATTTATATTTATGGACCAATGCTATTTCGTTGACGTCGACTTTTGGATTTTCGTTTGGTACCAGGTTTGTCATGTATTGTGTCTTTCCAAAATTTATGTTTAAACCAACTTTTTTACAGGCGGCATCTAACTCAGTAAGCATAGTTCTAATCTCTTTTAAGTTGTCTGTTATAAGAACTATGTCGTCTGCGAATCGTAGGTGGGAGAGCCTTTCACCGTCGACATTTATTCCGTTGACGTCACACTCCAATTGTTTGAAAGCATGTTCAAGTACTGCTGTAAAGAGTTTGGGAGATAACGTGTCTCCCTATCTAATTCCTCATTTGATTTTTATAGATTTGGTATCTTTGTGTAGTCGGACGGTCATGGTTGCATTATTGTATTTATGTTCGCTATCAGTTTGGAGTACCGATAATCTATACGACTTTCCTCCAATTCTCTCATTATGCTGTTAATTTCTATCGTATTAAATGCTTTGCGAAAGTCTACGAAAGCCAAGACCAATGGTCGGTTGTATTCGATAGATTTTTCTATAATTCCTTTTATGCAGTGTAGGTAGTCGTTAGTGCCAAAGTTTTTCCTAAAACCCGCCTTTTCTCTAGGTTGGTAAAAGTCCAATTTTGTTTCCAGTCTATAATTTGTTATTATTCTTGTGAATAACTTGTAGAGGTGGTCTAATAGGCTTATGGCCATCTTGTAGGTGTTTCACTTTGGTGCAGACATAAGTTGAATAATTGCTTTAATAGTATTTACGATTTTCTTTATTCATCTTTCTCAGAACCTCTTTGTTTGTGACGTGGCCTGTCCACGATATTTTCAGAATTCTTCTGTACACAGACAGCTCGAATGCTTCCATTCCATAAAACAGTCATGAAAACGTAGCACCTATCCAACCTAACTCTTAGCTCCAACTTCAAATCTCTTGTGTGTAGAGCACTTTTCTCATTTTGTTAAAATTTGCTTATGCCGTTTATATTCTAATTTTAATTTCCTGGAAGTAATCTTTTGTGGAGTTGATCATTGTTCCAAGATATGCATAGTGGTCTTCTCGTTCCGACATTGGTTCCGTTTGTGAAGAGATTCTCGCTATTCCTTTGAGTTTTCGATATTGTCATAAATTTTATCTACTCGACGTTCATTGTTAGACCGTATTCTTGTTCTAACTTTGCTATTCTGGACACCAGCCTCTGAAGATCCAATATTTTCGGCTAAGATGACATTGTCATATATTTATGATTATTCGTAAAAGGTGAAACGACGTATAAATCTGAATTTAATAGAATTTCCTAACGGAATTTTCAATTTAAGATAACTAATATGATATCGAGTCTACTTAAGCTTTTAAATGATACTGTAATTGTTTTAGGTATGGATGGTCTACCCGGAAGAATAGGAGAAAAGGGAGAACGTGGATTCCAAGGGGCCCCAGGACCTCAAGGATTAATTGGAATGCCTGGCGAAAAAGGTTTCTCGGGCGAAAAAGGTGATCTTGGTCCATTTGGTCCCCCAGGTTTACCAGGATCCCCTGGACCTATAGGCGATAAAGGTCAATCTGGTTACCCAGGTAACCCAGGAAGAAAAGGAGAACCAGGAACTGCATCCGAAAAGGGACAAAAAGGAGAACACGGCATGCCAGGTTTAAGAGGAGCTGATGGTTTACCGGGATTACAAGGATTGCCTGGAGATAAAGGTATTGCAGGTACACCAGGAAGGAGTATTGTCGGTGCTAAAGGTGATAAAGGTGACCAAGGACCTTCTGGTTTAGATGGTTTAGCAGGAATACAAGGAGAAAAGGGTGATGCCGGAACCCCAGGTTTCCCTGGAGTGAAAGGAGATAGGGGTTACCCAGGTGAACAAGGAGCACCAGGAATGGACGGTTTTCCAGGAACCAATGGAGAAAAAGGTGATAGAGGATTTGCAGGAGCGCCCGGTTTTACAGGAGAGAAAGGAGACCGAGGTTTGTCAGGTCTTGATGGATATGAAGGACAAAAAGGTGAAAGAGGCCGACCAGGTTCCACCGGACCCTTCGGCGAACCAGGAGAAAAAGGTGACGTAGGAGAAACAGGTCCTCCGGGTCCGTTGGTGCAAATTAAAGGAGATAAAGGAGAACCAGGACCTTTTGGATTGGAAGGCAGACAGGGTGAAAAAGGAGACCGTGGATTCTCTGGAGCTATTGGTCTACGAGGAGAGAAAGGGGATGTAGGTTTCCCTGGTGTTAAAGGAAATCTTGGTAGCCCAGGGCGTCCAGGAGCTAAAGGTTAGAACATAATTAATTTTCTTTAATTTATCGAAAAAAAAAACGCTTCTCTTAAACAAATATAAAACTTATTTAATAATACAACATTTTTAAAAGTATCATCCATTTATTATAAGTTTTTTTTTAATTAACATTATAACTTATCATTGCTTTGGTTTTAGGTGAACGAGGTCTTTCTGGGGTAGCTGGATTACCAGGGTTGACAATCAAGGGGGAGAAAGGTTTGCCTGGAATACCTGGCAAAAACGGAAGAGAAGGTATACCTGGCACCCCAGGGCAAATTGGTGAACCAGGATTGCCAGGTTTGGACGGCAGACAAGGACCACCTGGTCCACCAGGTCCACTGGGTCTTCAAGGGCAGAAGGGAGATCGAGGTTTTGATGGAGCTCCAGGACCACAAGGGCCAACCGGGCCCCCAGGACAGCCAGGATTAGAAGGCGCCCCTGGACAACGAGGTGATAAGGGAGAAAGAGGTAACCCCGGTGCTTTCGGAGCTCCGGGACAAAAGGGAGATCGTGGACAAACAGGATTGCAAGGAATCTCAGGCTATCCGGGAGAAAAAGGAGACAGAGGTTACGATGGAACGCCTGGAATTGAAGGACCAATGGGACCACCTGGTCTTAAAGGAGATGCTGGTATTCCAGGACAATCTGGAAGACCGGGTATTCCAGGTCAAAAGGGTGACAAAGGAGAGCGTGCACTTCAAGGAGGTCCAGGTCCAAAAGGAGATAGAGGTTTTCCTGGAAATCCTGGGTTACCAGGAGAGAGGGGACCTGCAGGTCTCGACGGAATACCAGGAGTTCACGGACAAAAGGGAGACAAAGGTGAGAGAGGATTCACTGGTATTGCCGGATCGCCTGGATTACAAGGAGAAAAAGGTGATATAGGTATCGAAGGAGCAATAGGACTTCAAGGTTCTATCGGTGATATCGGTCCAAAAGGTGAACCTGGTGCTTCTTGCGTTGATGTCCCTGATTATCTCACTGGTTCTTTACTGGTTAGACACAGTCAAAGTAAAGAAGTTCCAAGCTGCGAACGTGGTCATATCCAATTGTGGGAAGGTTATTCCTTACTATACGTTGAGGGCAATGAAAAGGCTCATACTCAAGACTTAGGTTACGCTGGCTCCTGTATAAGGAAGTTCTCAACGATGCCATTTGTGTTCTGTGATGTTAATAACGTCTGTAACTACGCAAGTAGAAACGATAAATCCTACTGGCTCTCCACCAGTGCAGCTATACCAATGATGCCCGTAGAGGAATCGCAGATTGAGGAGTATATTTCAAGATGTGTCGTATGTGAAGCACCTGCCAGTGTCATTGCCGTGCACAGTCAATCTCTAGCACTTCCAGAATGCCCATACGGATGGAGTTCCTTATGGATCGGCTACAGTTTTGTAATGGTAAGGAATATTTGATCTTTGAAATCTTTCACACATTTCAAAATCATAATTTTCCTCATCTCAAGTACATGGCATAAATTTGAATGAAGGGAATCCAATTCTGGATATAATGATTATAAATAGGAAGATACTCGAACATCTCGCAATCAAGGGTACTCCAAAATTCTTCCTTTTCTTCACACCCTACCTATGGAGCGTAGACACATATATGATGCTCACGTTGATGTTGCTTGCATTCAGTTGAACACCCATTATCCTATTACTTCTTCTGTTTATCCTTACAAGATGTTCCTTCTACTTGTTATTCAAAATAATACCTACTCTATTGCTGTCATGACCGTTTGAACTTCTTCTTCTTCAAATGCCATGTCCGCGACGGAGGTCGGCTATCATCATAGCTATTTGAACTTTAGAGACGGTTGCTCTGAAAAGTTCATTTGATGTACATTGGTACCATTCTCTCAAGTTGCTTAGCAACGATATTCTACGTCTCTCTTTGCTTCTTTTTCCTTGAATGGTTCCCTGTTTAATGAGTTGGAGCAATTTGTATCTTTATATTGGAGATATTCCAATTTTATGGATTTGATTGTATTTAAGACCTCCATTTCTTCATTCGTCTTTCTCAGAACATCTTTGTTTGCGACGTTTTCTGTCAGTGATATATTCCAATTTTTTCATCCCGAATTCAAGGTCCAAGCTTTCATTCCGTAAAACAAAGTCGAGAAACGTAGCTCCCAGCCAACCTTACTTTTAGCTCTCACTTCAGATCTCTTGTGCAGAGCACTTTTCTCATTTTGTTAAAATTCGCTCTAGCCTTTACTATTCTAATTTTAATCTCCTGGAAGTAATCATTTGTGGAGTTGATCATTGTTCCAAGATATGCATATGGGTCTACTCGTTCCACATTGGTTCCATTTATGAGGAGATTCTCGTTTTCTTTGCGTTTTAGATATTCTCATAACTTTTGTCTCCTTTATGTTCATTGTTAGACTATATTCTTGGCTATACATCGCTATTATGTTCACCACTCTCTAAAGATCTTCAATATTTTCTGCTACGATGATGGGGCGTTCAAGTATTACGTAACGCGATTTTTGAAGATTTTTGACCCCCCTACCCCCTATGTAACGCACCGTAATGGGGCGTGTAAGTACAGTGGAACCTCGATAACTCGGATTAATCGGGACCGCGGCCGATCCGGGTTATCGAAAATCCGGGTTAGCCAGAGAATATGGTAAAAGTTAATAAAATACGGTATACTTACAGATAAACTCCGTTATAATTGAAATAACATGAAATATATATGCACAGTACACATCTAAATTACTAAAAACTCGTAAACACAAACGTAAGCAAACGGAAGCGAACAATATAAGACTGTACTACACACAATACAGTCACAACCGAAACGATGTTATGTTATTTTAGAACAGTGAAGACTTAAGATCATTGTTTAAAAATTTTTTTTAGATAGTCTTTTATTCTTTTTTAAACAATGCTAAGACAGCTTGAGTGAAATAAAGGAATACTACTACAGGTTCCTGTTGTTTCCGATAATTCAAGACAATGACGTCGCTCTGCCATGCCGCTGTGTGCCATAAGCCATTTTTATTATCGTATAGTTCAAATTACACAAATACACATTATCTCTCAAATATTATATTACATACATTTTTATTTTGCATTGTTTAAATGTTTGTCTGATAAAAATCAGTCCGGGTTAGCCGGACTTCCAGGTTATTGGGGCCGATTTATCGGGGTTCCACTGTAGTACATAACATTTTTTGAAGATTTACCCCCCTCCCCCCCAACCTGCGTTACGTAATACTTGAACGGCCCCTGACAGTGTCATCCGCGCATATCTAATGTTGTCAATGGGAACTCCGTTTACTTTTATTCCAGCTGTTTCACCCTCAAGAGGATCTTTAGGGCCGATGCCGCAGTGCAGGAAGTTTGGTAGGATGGTGGATGGTAGATACCCGCCTGGCGACCATCCAGCTACTTATACCACGAATAATACAACGACGGTAGCCGCAGTGGCCTTCCACTACCATCTACCCACCCGGTGGTCCGCCAGGCGTCTATCCACCCATATCAGTCGTGTTTGATAATCCATCCGGGTAGCCTCGCTATAAATATATTACATATATGGAGGAAAGCGTAATAAGTTCTGTTTATAAAAGAAGGGCAATAATTTTTTGCATAATCACATTTGTAATACACCCCAGAATAAGGTTCAAAAAGTCGCCCACGAGAAAAGTGTTCCAAATTTTTTTTAATCAAATTGCCAAAATCAATATTTTTGGTCCGAACAAATCTTTTTTAACTTTTTTAGACCATTCTGGACAAAAAAGGTCTCTTGTAATTTTTCTCTAAAGCTGATATTTTTCGAGTTATAAGCAATTTAAATGAAAAACGCGAAAATGGCCATTTTTAAGACTTAATAACTCGGTTAAAAATTATTATTATGAAAGTCAGAAAGTGACTAAATCAGTTTAAAGCCCCCCCTACATGATCCTGAAGAAATATGTGTCAATATATTATTAAGCTGTTATTTTTAAGTATTAACAATAAGCCATAAGATCGTATTGACGCGGCTAAGTGCGAGTAAGATGCCCATTGGACTGCCGGAATGGCATCTCTCTCGAACTCACCATAGACGGCCGCCTAATACGTGCTGGCGCTCATTATTATTACTTAAAAATAACAGCTTAGTAACAAAATAATGACAAACATTTTTTTTTACATTATTTGCCATTATAATTGCCGAAGATAGTAACATTTTTTCGCAACTTTAGAGAGAGGCATGATGTCTCCTCAGCAGTCAGTTGGATACTGACTTCATTCCACTCTTTTCACTGCGTCCAGGATGCAGCGACCCTCCACTATCCACCTTTAAAATCCACCATCCAAGCCACCATCTAGCATCCTGCAGTGCGGCATCGGCTTAGGAGTTTTGGAATCTTTTCCGCGTAGTCATTAAACAGAACTGGCGACAATACGCATCCCTGTGTTTCAGCTCATGTCAAATTTCAATTTCCTCTGACAGCTGTTCGTTACCATGTACTTTTGATCGCTGCTTATAGTTTAAATTATAAATGATCCTGACGTCATTGTAGTCTATCTTCTTTGATATCAGGACATTCATTAATTGTTCACGTCGTACTTTTAAACTACTACGTTTGAACTACTATATACTTATCTTGTTAATCTGCTGATGAATAGCTCTCAATTTGACAACTGTTTTCCTTTACAGCACACTGCAGCCGGAGCCGAAGGTGGAGGTCAATCTCTTTCCAGTCCCGGTTCATGTTTAGAGGACTTCAGGGCCACACCGTTCATCGAATGTAACGGTGCTCAAGGATCATGTCACTATTTTGCCAACACCCTTAGTTTCTGGCTCGCGACCATCGACAACAACCAACAATTCCAGAAACCTCAGAAACAGACACTCAAAGCAGGAAATGTCAGAGACAGAATCAGTAGATGCCAAGTTTGCATAAGAAACACATAGTTTGGTTCTTGCTCGCCATAGGAAATCAATATTTAGCGATGTCTCTGTTACCTAGATCATTTGGAAATATCCAAAGACCGATTACATTAATATATATGCTTTAATATTTAAAGACACAAAATTATATATTTTTTTAGAGAAATAAATGGAGTTTTCAAACATCTTGTA
Source organism: Diabrotica virgifera virgifera (assembly GCF_917563875.1). Lineage (NCBI taxonomy): Eukaryota > Metazoa > Arthropoda > Insecta > Coleoptera > Chrysomelidae > Diabrotica > Diabrotica virgifera. The sequence goes on along the minus strand of NC_065443.1, from coordinate 11,970,273 downwards.
AGAGAGACATCATCTTTGTGTTCCTGTCAGTTCGGTACTTAGCCATCCCTCGTGATACCTTCAATTTGATCGCCAAGTACCAATCTGTCAAACTTGTATAGTAAGCTTTTATAATTTTCCTTTAATACTGCCGTGCCATCTTGTGTAACAATATAGCATGTAAAGATTTTTTGTATAGATAATAGATTGTAAGTTGTACGTATATGAAACATTTACCAAACGAAACGAAGTAATTCATATAAGTATAAAATAAAACATTACCTATCTTTAAAAGATAAAATTTGGTGCTACATTACTTAAAATTACTTTCAAAATAATGTCGTGCTTCAAAGAACGCAGAAACTGTTTTTTGGCCTCACTGTTCTGTTACTGACATTTTCGTTGACTGAATGTGGTCAGTTGAGAGATACGCTCTAGTCAACTGCGCAGAAAAACCCGATGTTATTGTAACTAATTGTTTTCATTCAGCACTGCCATTGTAATATATTGTACCGTGCAGGATTTTGTATTTTCTGCGGCGTGTTTCCCAGATATATTTTGTCACCAATGTACTTTACCAAAATAATGTAAATAAATTTATATAAATATAAACTTTATTTTCAAATTACTTCGTATTTTTTTCTCCCTCCTGTCCCTTTTTTCATTTTATATTCATCTTTGTTGGAGCAAAAATCCAACAAGCAGAATAGAACGTAACTCCAATAATATACCGAGAGGGAGAAGCAAACGAAATACCCCAATCAATTAAAGAGAAAATAAACATTAGGAGAAAAGAATGGATGAAAAACAGAACAATAGAAAATAGAAGAAAATATAACAGAGTTACCACAGAATTAAAATAGACTTTATCGAACATTAAAAATAAAAACATTTAGAATTACTTAGAATCTCTAACTCCAACGAAAGCCTCAAACTATGCACTATGGAGGGTCACAAAAAAGCTTAAACAACCTCACCAGTTTAATCCTCCAATTAGAAACGGAACTAAATAGGCAAGAAATAACAAAGAAAAATCAGAAGTCTTGACTGAACACTTAAAAAAAGTATTACACCCATACGATCCAGAGCAGCATCCAGAAGATAAAGGAATAGACGAAACACTAAATGCACCCTTCTAAATAGATCTGCCTATAAAACATTCTAGTAAGTGCTTCAGGAATCTACACCTAAATGCTTTAAATTATTAACATATATCTTCAATGTCGTCCTCAAACTAGGGTATTTCCCAAGGATGTGTAAAGTAACACTAATAATAATAATCCCCAAACCAGGTAAAAAATTAGAAGAAGTTACCTCCTACCGACCTATTAGTTTCCTACTAGCTATCTCCAAAATTTTCGGGAAAATATATGTCAAAAAGCTGAAGTCAATAACATAAATGATGGACTATGGACTCTTTTACAAAATTAAGAAGCTACTCCCATATCTCGACTTCCAGTTACTAAAATCCTACTTAACCAATTAGGCTAAAAAAATCTTTGTTGGAAAAAAATACAATCGGAAATACATACCTATGCCTATTTCACAAGTGCTATAAACAAACCGAGAATACACTTAGGCTAAAGAAGTTCTGGGCGAAAGAAAGATAAATCAAAGCAAGTCTCCCCCTGAGTGAAAAACTCCATGGTTCTGTACAGAGGTAAAAGAAAAATACAAGGAAATGAAACAAGCTTACCTGAAGTACATGACAATCAAGACAAAACAAGCCTACGAAGATTTTTAGAGAATAAGAAATGAAACAGATGCACTTGTAAGAAGAATTAAAAACGAACACAAAGATATATGGCGTTTTATAAGAGGTCGAAGACCGGATATTTTTTTTATTTAACCTCCCAATTTATTTACAATTTGTAAAACAAGTTACAATGAGTAAATGTTGTGACCACTAGTGTAGGTGACTTGGAGAAAATGATTCATTAATCATATTCTTTACAAATATTTTACATAGATATAAAATTGTTTGTCACTGGGAAAACCGGATATGAATGAATTAATAGACCCGAAACATATCGAAAAGGATGCGTGGAACAATGGTTCCGTTGGAACCACAAACACAAACAACAAACACCAGAAATGAGCGACAATGACGAAGCTACTGACAAAATTAATTAACAAGCTTGTAGTACCTATGGTATGTATGGAACTGCAGGAACTCACTGGAAAGGGCAGCCAAGGACAGAGAGATATGGAAAGATTTGGGGAAGCCCTATGTCTAAAGTTAGATAGAAAATTGCTAAAAGTATAACATGCCCCAAAAGAGAGTGACATTTTGTATCACATGAAAAGGGAATAGAATTTTGACAAGATGTTGATATGTCATATAAGGGGATGTTAACAATGAAGAACATGCATACGGTAAGCTCAGAATCGGAAGAGATGTGGGGGTGGATCTTTAATAGATGTTAATAGTATACTCTTATTAGCTTAGAAAAATAAAAAATTAGAAAAATCAAAATAAGCATGTCAAATTAAAAAAATAAAATATTGGGCGCCACTGGTTACCTAAAGGGAACCAAAAATTATACAAAAAATAGAAATAATAAAGGAAATATAATCAAAATAAAACAAAAACATAGTAAATAAAAAATATATAAAATACTTTAAATTTACAGCAAATATGGTGTGACTTACCCTGTCCACTCTATACTATACTCTATACTATACTCAGCTAATTCTTTACCGTTCTTTACGATTCAAGAGAGAAGGAAAAGAGAAATAATAAGATGGTAATTATCAAATAAAACATTATTTATTAAGACAAAAAATTAATTTACGAATCTGTGATCTCACGGTGTTACAAATTGAGATCGAGATTACCAAACAAATAAATGAAAGAAAAGTTCTACATAGAAATATTATACCTTGTCTTACAATCATTGTCCTGCCTGGTTCTTCTTGGTGGCAGTCCAAGGCGAGATTTCACTTCACTTTAAAGTCACTTTATAAATTATTGATACAGCAACAGGATGAAACCATAGTTCATAAAAAATGAATGTGTGTGTACTGTGTACGCACGTAAGAAGTTATACTTCTATTATATGATTTCTTAAAAATAAATATACTTTAAACAGTTTGTTTTAATTTTTTTTAAACACCAAACTAATTTTGTGCTTTCCGCTTTCAAAAAAATATAAAAAAGTATAGGATTGCTCCGGATTCGAACTCAAGACGTCTCGATCTCTGGCCGAATGCTATACCACATACGCTACGAGGGCTGTCTATATCGGTTCGGACGTACCTAATTACAATTCACGGTAACAAACAGGCAAGGTGAAGTATAATAAATATACAATAAAATGTTTTAATAATACTCATCTTACTCCTGAGGAAGACAAATCCAAAGACACAAAAATTATAATAAATATATTTACTAAAAACACTAATATATTCTTTTCACACCTTTTCTTGCATAATATATTTATACATAACTTGAAAAATATCAACTAAACGCCATACTGTCTGTGTGCGCATGTGCGCAGTATTATGAAATTTTACTCTCAATCGCGCCTAAAGAAGTATAACTTCAAAAAACTTCGGAAGTAGAAAAATTCAGCATTGTATGCATTCTGCATTCTGCATTCTCAAAAGCAAATTAGTTCTACTTGAACCAAAATATTAAAAGTGATTTGTTCATTAAACGGAATCAAAAAATATTAAAATGGAAGCAAACTTCATGTTTTAACTAGGGCGTTGAATCTAGTATCACAAAACGAAAACTTCTTCTGCATAATTCCTGGATCTGACTGCATATAAAAAAATGATACCAAAAATGGTAAACAAATATCGACAATAGCCTAACAACAGCTAAAATAATTGCCGGAGTTCACGTCTCTGTCCGTCAAATGTCGCCGGGCTGAGTTCTATCAGCCGGCCGAAGAACTTGTAACTACATTTTACTTCACTGGAAACTAAATGGAACTTCACTTCATGACGACTATAACAGAACTGAACTTGAAGACGGACCTAACAGAACTTAACTTGATGACGGCCCAGATGGAACTTAATCTTCTCTCCTTCTCCGACTCTAACCTCTACCAGATTCCTCAACCAAAACGCCCTCTCTAGAATCATCACACGATCTTTCCCATCAAGAACTCAACAACCAATTACCGATTCAAAACATTCAATTAATCAAATCCTAACCAATACGAAGTTGCAAATTACGCACCAGGGTAATCCCTTTGGCGTATACCAAAACAGCGCATCCAATCAATGAAAATAATACACAAAGAGACCTCAATATTTCACTCCACCCATTCTTTCCATGGAAAGTGTCAAATCAGCTGCATTCACAACTCAGGCCTGTTCTCATCAAAAATGCTTAAGTCAGCTATAAGAACACTTGTTGAATTACATAAACACACTCAGAGCCTATGGAATTTATTAGGTATATCAACATTCTAGCTGTAACATAAATAAAACCCCGACTTTGTGTCTCAAAAAGTAATTAAATACTTTTGATAGCTAACCGAAGACAAAAACAATATCGGATGATTCAATTCACCGCTAAAAATCCTGAGAACCGTACGATCGACAAGACACACATCAATGTGAGGAAATAAGAATTTATCACTGTGAGAACGAACAGAAATCACAGATCCAATATCACGCAAGACGCGGTCCCAACGATTATGACATATAGGGTGTAACGAAAGTGTTACAGATGTAAACTGGATCGAAATTTCAAATAACTTCGGTACCGTTACAAAAGAAGTACCTATACAATAAAATACCAGAAGAATGGAAGAAGCGAGCTAATCCCATTATTCAAAAAGGACGATAAGAAACAACCAGAAAACTAGAGAGGTGTCAATTTCGTAAATAACTACCCTGGAATGTACCACTAAACTTATTTTGCAAGAATAAATAAATCATCTCATAAACTCAGCAGATGAGCAACAAGGTTTCCGTACGGGAACGTCGTGTACACTTGCAATATTTAATATTTGTCATCAAACAGATTACATAACAAGCATTACAATAAAATGGACCCTCATTCCTGTTTGATTGACTTGAAGAAGGCATACGGTAGATCTAAATTCGAAATCAGAAATTCAATCAAGAATAGAGCAATCAAATCAAAGCTGAGTAACCAAAGACTCTAACTAAACCACTAACTAACCACCAAGACTAACCAAAGAACTAAAATTCTTACATAGGTACCTACCTAATAAATAAATTCAGAGAACCTATTTGCAAGTTAGCTATCTATCGGTTATCTTCTTCAGCTATGCCTGTATTTTTTATTCAGCTGAAGCTGCAGGTACAAGGCACAAGGTGAAGATATGAAATCAGTAACATTCACGGGATTGATGAATGTGTTACTTGGCCGAAATGAACAAATACTAATATAATAAAAACAAAGATACATACAAGATGGCCAAATAAAACCTTCTAAATAATTTATAATATTACTTTAGGTAAATTTTTATTTTACAATACAAAATGCCTTACTTTGCACCATCTAACATCGATGAAAAATTCCTGACCAAACATATATTTGTGTCAAGCAATGAAGAAACCATCTTGTTATACTTTGTTGCATTTTCGTGTAACCACTAGATGGCGCATAAAGTACTATGAAAATCATTTGATATAAAGACAAAAGTTGTGGTGCTAAAATACTTAGGTGCTACTATTGTACGCGTTGTATAAAGCATAAAAGATGAATTGTTATATTAACTTTACAAATAATCCTTTGCATATCTTTATTTACCATTTTAGTTGAGAATAAGTCAATTTGTGGCTTATTCAGTTTAAGCAGTTTGGTACCTATTCTTGTTTCTTTGTTCGGTTTCTGAATCCTTTAATATTCCATTCTTTAATTCTACTATTTGTACCTTTTGCTACTGTCGAGATTTTCTGGCACAATTTTGCCCCCACAACATGTGATCTGAGTCATACCTAGTTCACCCCACGATACGTTCTGACATTAATTAGGTAGGTATGTCTGTTGTCCATCTTTTTGATATGAGAATGTGGTCAGTTTGATTGGCTTCGTTGTTTCTTAATATTTTCCACGTTTCTTTATGAATATTTTTTCTATTTAAGTTAGTACTGAAAATGCATAATTATTTGATGCTGCGAGTTGTGCAAAGTGCAACAAGTCCATTTGGACTGATTTCTATATGCAAACTATGTATGTTTTCCAAAATATACCTATCTATGTATTTACAAAAGTTTCCACTTTCCCAGCTTGGCATTAAAATCGCCTAATGTTATAACAGCATCGATCGTGTCTTTAGATTTTATCACATAGTTATTTCCTGTAGTTCTCCATAGAATTTTTCAACCAAGTTTTACATGGTTTGGAGGCCAACCAAACGCATAACTCCTCAAAAGTTTCAACACGTTATATCTAAAATAGTTACTTTCTAGTTCGTCTTTTTTGAGAGTTCGTCATGTTTATTTTGCTTTCTTGACTATAGTTGACCATGTTTTTCTTTCCTTTATTTGTTTTTCCCATTCTTGCATTCCTAGTTCTTTTAAATCCTGGTTAAAACCATCAATCCATCTCTTTATGGGTCGACCTCTCGATCTCTTCTCGTTGTATTCTTTTCTAAGTACCGTTTTTGTACCTATTTCTCTTCATCATTTCTACGTGTCGCAACCAACTTAGTCGTTTTTATTTCGTCGTTTATTTCCTATTTATTTCGTCGTTCATTGTTATACGCCATTCCCCATTCTCCTATTAGGTCCTTATATTTTCCTTAAAAACTTTCTTTCCCATCTAAAGTTGTGCTCACAACGAGGCGCCGACCCTAGCTCCCTGGTATCCCTCGTACTGCTCGACCATATTATCGATCGCCAGATGCATTATTTTAAATGCGAGCGTCCACCAAAATGAAGAGTAGGATAAATACTAAGCTCTAGGTTAGGATACGATGCGATGGTCTCCGTAGTGAACGCACCCTAAGACTGCTCCTTAGTAAAATTTCATGTTTCTGATGCATACGGTTACTATGGACTATGGAACTCAAAACTGTTGTGTATATTTTTATTTTTGAGTTAATAGACACTAATTTTCACTTTATAATATTTTGTAGGCTGTAGAAGCATTTATTAGTTTCCAAGTGAAAATCTCTCTTTTACTCATCACTGTTTTTATTTCCCTGTGTAACTCAATGTAACCATTGATTGATCGTAAATATTTTAAATGGTCTACTATTTTTAATTTTTTCGCTCAAAGATATATGAATGCCTTTCATTTGTATTTTTTCCCGAATAGGGAACTTGCACATATTTTTTTTATTAGATAATAATGTTCAGTTTTGTTTAAAAATGAGATTTCCAAAATTTCACGCTTCAAAAACTCTTTAAAGTCTTCTGCGGTATAAAATAGTTCAAACGGCCCGTGACGTCACATAGTTTTGCATTAGTTTTGATTATGGTTATATTTCGCTGTGTCTAGGTAGACGCTAACGTGTAGGCAAATAAAAAAGTTAGGTAGCCGCGAATTAAACTTCATCAAGCCAGTGACGTCATTATTTAGCTTGCGCAGTGACTATATATTTTGATACATGCTATTTTGATATGTTTAGTGTTTGTTTGATAGAAAAATATTTGTTAAGGGAAGGGAAGCAGAACTTTTCAGATGTTTCAAACTTAATTGTAATAAATCAATGTATATATATAAAAGTATATATTTAGGTTAGCAAAATAATTATATGTATTTAGTTGACATGACATGTAGGTACAAAATATTGTTAAAATAATTTTTATACGTAAGTGAATTATTATAATCAACTATTCTAAATGCAAAATAAGCCACAATTTAACTAAAAAAATTATTTTATTAACGTTTCGACGTCCAAATACGATGTCATTGTCAAAATACAAAAATTAGTTAGATTAAATAAATTATTAGAAAAAATTTTTTACTAAGCAACAACATTTTTGTTTAATTTAATAATATTTTGTATTTTGACAACGACATCCGGTTTAGATGTCGAAACGTTAATAAAATCAATTTTTTAGGTTAATTGAGGCTTAGTTTCCATTTAGAATAGTTGATTACAAAAATGCCACAAGGATAATAGCTTCAGAACAAGTTAATTATTATTGTGAAAGCTTTAAGTCTTCCTTTTATTTTAAACTTGGACGGTAATACTATTTCATTTATAACTAAAAAAATATATATTAATTTATAGTCTCTTATCTTTTTCTTACTGTTTTAAAATGTTCTTAAACTCATTAAAAGAACTAAATAATTATTGTCCACACTCCATAGTTAATTTAAAAACAAACACTAAACAAATAAAAAATAAGAAATCACTGACACTCTAACTTTTTTATTTGCGTACACGTTAGCGTATACCTAGACACAGCCTTATATTTAGGTATATTCTTCTTCTCCTTCTTTAGTTTATTGGCCTCCACCTACTTGGGTATTTGGCCAGCTCATCGTCGTGGAATAAGTCAAAAATTTATATTCTAATGACATTTATCGTATGTCATTGTAATAATATATACCAGTTTGTTAAAATTGGAGTTGTATACTGTTTTTGAAGAAAAGAAACGAATGTTTACTATTGAAAATAAAACCATTTTATAAAAGTAAAAATTTTCTATGAATAGTTCAAACGATCAAAAACACTTGTAACGTCACATAAAATGTATTTTCTACTGACGTTTATAACGTCTAATTTAAAATTCTGTTTACTTTATTGGAAAAATGTAAATGTACAACCCAGTGACGTCACGACGCGTTTTGGACCACCTGTTTTAATTTGAATTTTTAATCGTCTTTAGGGGCCAAACGAAAGACAAACAAAACTTTTTTATCTTTGATACAGTCATGTTTTAAATTATGTTCTGTTGTGATTTATAACATTTTTTTCGAATTTAAAAATTTATGCAAGTTCCCTATTGTTTTCATGTACCTATCTACTTTGTTTTTGAGACATTAAACATTAACTACTAGACCAGCGGTTCTCAATCTGTGGTGTACCACTGGTGATACATATCATTAGGTACGTGCCTTGCGGTGGTAGGTACACAAAACACAAAAAAAATTAAAATAGTAGTACTTAGTAAGTGTTCATAATACATTCTAACAATATAGGTGGTACCAAAAATAATATACTGTAGGTGGTACACAACTCAAAAAGGTTGAGAACCGCTATACTTAGGGTTACCATAATTTATTAAGGCCAAATCCGGACAGGGGTAGTCCAAGGGGTTGTAGAAAATGTAAAATGTAAATTTGACTGTGTTGCTACCTCTACATTGTTCATATATGCGAAATGCATATTATGGCACAATTAAAAGTACAGCTGTTTCGCTACAATATGCAACTAACATCGAAAATCTCTGAAAGTTTAAAATACATAAATATACACCTTACACCTATGTTTTAACATACTTTAGACCTAGAAAATAATATTATAGAACGAAATTACTTATCTAGATGCTGCGCAGAATGAAATTTCCCATCGCTGGGCCAAATGTTTTCTATTTTTTTTAGTAAAGAAAAAATCCGGACATTTCTCATATCCGGACGCCAATCCGGACATGTCTTTCAAATCCGGACTGTCCGGACGAAATCCGGACGTATGGTAACCCTAGCTATACTAGACCCATAGTATGTGCCGTTTCTTTAAAATGTGTAAAATCTTTTCCAGGTCTTTTAATGTCTAGTTAAAGCTAATTAGGTATGTCTAATTAAATTCATCGGTCAGTTGATTTTGGATTCTTACTTTCAGTTTGGCGTTGCAGGCGTTGGTTAGACAATTTCAACTATGAATCTAAGCTATCTTTAATTTATATTGTTCTAGCTCGTGGATCTTTCATTTATGTGGTGGTTCTTCTGCCTACTTTAAGCTCTGTCTGTTTACTACTACAATATGAAATTTTTAACACTGCCTTAGGCGGCAATGAAATCTCACTTACAGCATTCACATTTTTATCGGTTACGGTTCTCATTCGTATGAATTTGCATCATCAGTAAACAAACGCTTATTTATGATTTATGGCCATAAATTCCACGTGTCAATAATTCGCGAATCATCCTCAATAACTAGTAATGAAATCTTAATTTAAAATTATAGCCAATCAAGCAGATTGAATCGTTCTAATGGAATAGATTTATGTATGAAAACGAATACGAATATCCACATATGTATTATAGATTCGAAATGATGTTTATTATACAATACAAGTAGTTGTCTTTTATCAGTGGCGTAGCTAGCCCCACACGGGCCCCCTATTAAAGTTTGTCGCGGGGCCCTTTTCCACGACTGATATGGGATAGTGCTAAAAAAATATTCAACAAAAGCAGCAAAAACGCGTGTATAGAAGAGAATAGAAACTGAAAATTTTACAATTTTATAGACAAAGCTTAGGTACAAGGAGTAGGAAAAAAACAACAACAAATACAGTTTACTGAAATTACACAAATCGTCATCATTATGACAAAATAAAAGATAATGAAATAAAACAAAACAATACAGGGTGTTTCATTAATAATTGGAAATATTATAACTGTAGATTCCTGGGCTCAAAATATTACGGTTTAACACAAATCACCTCCGAAAAGGCTTTCTAAGGGAGCTGGAGCTCTTTGAAGATGGTGCCTTTTAATTAGTTTTTTTGAAATACCTCCAGAACACATCTATTTAGAAAAACTAAAACTGGTACGGCTATTTATCTTCCAGAGATGAATCTATTTCACAAATTGTGAATTTCTAGTACCGGTCATATGCGTCCTCTTTGGGTAGGGCAACGGTTATTTTATCGCATACCTTTTTTGTCTTTAACTTTTAAGCATTTTTTATACTAGATTATTAAATTGTGTGGTATTTTAGTACTAAAAGTTACTTTTTCGAAAGAAAAATCGATTTGAAATTTTTTCGTTTTTTGAATTTGATCAAAATTTAAAAGAATTTAAAAAAAAACGGTGTATTTTACCGACCCAAAGAAGAGTAACTTTTAGTACTAGAATACCTCATAATTTAATAATCTAGTGTCAAAAATGTTTTAAAATTAAAGACACAAAAAATAATGCGATAAAATAACCGTTGACATACTCAAAACGGACGCATATGACCAGTACTAGAAATTCGCGATTGATGAAATCGATTCATCTCTAGAATAAACATACCAGTTTTCGTTTTTTGTTTTCATAGTTTTTTTGACAATTTTTCTCGTATTAAAGAACACAAAATTTTAAAATCGACATTTCTAGAAAACGGTGTATCCTACCGACTTAAAGCAAGAGTAGCTTTTATTACTAGAATGCTTCACAATTTAATAATCCAGTGTCAAAAAGGCTTAAAAGTTAATAAAAAGGAAGATAAATAGGTGTACCGCGTACCAGTTTTGATTTCTCTAAAGAGAAGCGTTCTGGAGGTATTTGAAAAAAAAACTAATTACAAGAAGCCTTTTTCAAAAAAACTCTAGCTTCTGTAAGAAGCATTTTCAGACTAGGTGATTTGGGTTAAATCTTAATACATATTTTGAGCCCAGGAATCTACAGTTAAATGTTTTCCAATTATTAATGAAACAGCCTGTATATTGCAAAATTTAAATAAATTGCAAATTGCATAACACAACCTTAGGAACTAATAAATTCAGCGTATAACACTCAAATATAGATAATAATAATAAATCTAATAAACTCTAATAATCCAAAGTTGAAAAACAGATTTTACTTGAGACTCATTGTTTTAAAACAGATTCAGTTTTTTCAAGCCAAGGGTGAATAGACATTAAAAAAGAACGAAAACAAAGAAGCTCTGTTCTCCAACGGCGAGCGACCGGCAAATAGATATACCTAAATACAATTAGATAAAGAACAAATTACAGAAAAATATACGCAAACAATACACAGTGTTTCGCATTATACATTTCGCATTATACATTATACAATGTCTCACACAGCCAACGGTGAATAGACAATAAGAAGTAGCTTGGAAACAAAAAATCTCTGTTGTTATAGAACGGCAAGTGGCAGAAAATAGATAGGTACCTGTACAGTACATAAATATAGTTTATAATAAAGAATCCATTACACGAAAATGTCGATATCCCAACAATATATGTAATATGTACACTGTTTCACAGCGTTTTAATAGTGAAATAATTGCAGAATATTTTGTTTAATTTGTTCGAATAGAATTTTGTTTAGACATGCCGGTTGGGGCCCCTGAATGTCGGGGGCCCCGTATAATTGATACGGCTGATACAGCGGTAGCTACGCCTCTGTCTTTTATGTTTTATTTCTTTGAATCGTTAAATACGAGAGAACATAAAAATACCCGTTTACTGAATATAAAGATTTTATAAAAAATAATTGTTTTTTAATATTCTGTACAGGGCCGTAACTACGATGTTGGGGGCCCCGGGGCAAACGTGATCTGGGGCCCCCTACAGGGAGGTCTGGAGAATGTACCCCCCAACGGGAGGGGGGTTCGGAAAAATGTTTTATATTTAACCCCTTGAAACCGCATTTTCCTTATGTGTGAACATCACACTCTCTTCTTTCTTTTGTTTTCAGCATGTCCTGCAATAACTATAAAATTAACAGCGCTAATGATTACATCTTGATCTGTATCTGACATTGCGGATGGATCATCAACGAATGTGTTCGTTCGCTATAATGTAAAATGTACATAAATGGTCTTACTTTGTGGCGAACGAATAACCAAGCGAACGTAAATGCACCTTAAGGTGCATTAAGCAACTGCAGTGTGGGCCGAATGTGAGTGTGAGTGTGAGTGAACACACTAGGTGAAGCTGGTCAGTGTACTGGTGGGACTGATTCTAATGTGTTGATTCTATCTTACCCTTACCTTTCTTTTCAATATGTGGTACCAAGATGTGGTCTGGAGTAAATTGGTTAAGACAAAGTAGCTGGGACATGGGGCCCCTATTCCGGTTGCATTTTAGTTTTTATTTCGCCAAAATAACTAATTACTTCAGTAACAATTTATATCTTTAGGAAAGGTCTCGGAGGCCCCAGTTTAGTCCGGGCCCCTTCTTCCAATGGCATTTTTGGTTTTATTACGCCGAAATAACTAATTTCCTAAGTAATAATTTAAATGTTTATGTTAAGGTATCGGGAGGTTAAGATGGGGCTTAGCCTGAGCTAAGCCCCAGCTTAGCTCAGGCCTCAGGGGCCCCTGTTCTATTCCAATTGCATTTTAGTCGAAAAGACTAATTTCCCCAGTGAACAATTAAAACTTTATGTTGCGTTATTTTTAAAAGGTCTTTTTAAAATTGTGTCATTTGAAAATATTTTGTTAGGACCGGCTTCCAAAATACATATTTTTATTTTCCTCGTTAAAATCTATGTCAATCTCTCAGGGCCGTGTGGTGCTATGATGCGGTGAGGCAGTCGCATCAGGCGGCATCACAAGGGGGCGGCATAATCAGTAAAATGAAAATACATCAAAATAATCATAGGAATAAGAAAGGGTTTGCAAAATAGAATATTTGAAAAATATCCGATGGTGTGTGTCACTCGAGTTTAAGGCTAAGGCCAGAGAACCGATAATTTACGTCGCCGTAAGAGCAGTAAAATGGGGCGCGAAAAATGGGTCCTATCCTATGTTGCTATGTTGCTGCGCGATATTTTACAGCTCGTCTGGTCATCCACTACTCTCACTGTGGGACCCATTTTCGCCCTTCATATTGCGTGAAGTAACAATGTATTTTAAATGGGATTTACTTTTTCGCATTGTTTTTGACACACTTTCATATAATCAAATATCCTTAACTTCCGCGTTGTCACGGTGATGACATAATGAGCAATCAATTACAACAAAAATTTTGACAGTTTTGTGGTTTGAAAGAAATTAGAATTTTTAAATGTCAAAGTTCTAAAAATTCTAGAGTCGAAATGAATTCCAGTGACGAAGAGTTACAGTTTTTTTATTTGTTTATCGTAGATAAAATATTGTATGAAACTGTGCGTGTATGAAACTTACGCGATGTATAGCACTCGCTCCGTTGTCGCTCGTGCTCTAAACATCGCGTGCGTTCGCAAAAAGCATACTTCACGAACTGTTTCATAAATAACTATTTATTATCATGTACAAAACAATTATAGAATACATTACGTATTATATTTAACACATTAGGGGCCGGTTGTTCGAACGCTAATCAAGAAGTTGATTATAATTAAGTCTCCTTAACAACCATCAAATAACAAAATCCGTTGTTCGTACGCCAATCAGCTGATTGTAATCAAATATGGTAATTATCATTATGATAATTAACATAGCTGATTGATTAATTAATTATTAATTATTAATTAACATAATAATTATAAACATAATTGATTAACTAATCAATTAATCTCATAATTGTAATCAATTATGTTTTCAGCAACCAATCAAAGTTGACATTGACAGCTGGTGATAGTAATTAAATATTTGATAATGATCACTTGATTCCATTTTTGTTTAGCGTTCGAACAACTGGCCCTAAGTGCTTGAGAAATGTCCTACATCCAGTCCCACAAAAGGGATTCCTCAAACATAGGTACATATATCTGCAGACAAAATCAGCCAAACTGATTTGCGATATCTAAGTCGTACGAAGCTGGTTTTGTTGAAGTTGAATATAGTATGATAGCACGATACTTTAATGATAAGCAGACAGTGACAGCAGGAGTTCAATAGTATATAGGGCGCTATAAGACGTCGTCACTTCTGTCGCAAGTGCCAGGTGTCGTTATCTATTAATTGTTTTTCGTTTTTGAAATCTGTATCTACAGTTGAGTCCGCGAGTCTTTACCCGTGCGTCATTAATACCTTTCGAGATAAAACACATACTTTTTATCTAGCATCATTCTCTTCCACGCATGAAACTCATGACAAACCAGCTGCCGTTTGTTATTAAGTTAAAACACATGTTATTTTTGTGAACCATCTAGACTCAGCGCATTGAAAAGAGATAGGTACAAAAAAAGACGATTCGGTATGTTTTCATATTTTAAGCACAATTTGTTTGACGTTTCTGCTTTGTTTACTTTTTGGGGCTGTCAGTCAGTTGAATTTTTTGCGGTTTTTGTCGAATTTTTGCGTTTTGAAGTTTCTTTATTATACACAAAAGGGTTGTTTTCACAACTAATTTTATATTGGACTTTCAAATTTTAAGGTAAGTAATTATATTTTCGCAATTAATATTTATAACATACAAAGCTAACGTCATTTACACAGTAAAGAAGTGATTGTGTTTAGGTTTCCGTCAAAGTGAATAAAATGACAATTAATTAGTTAGTAGTTATAAAATATAATATTATTTCCTATAAAACTCTTTTAAAAATTGTACTTTGATTTTATCAGTGGGTAAAATCCTTCTTGTCCTTAGTCAATGGCATTACTTTTGTTTACTGTTGACACTCAACATATTGCAAAATACTTTTAAATAAATAATAAAAAAACCTATTACATCACCACACTGTAAACATTGTGGTATATTTAATTTTATTTTTTAAAAATTGTTTATTTATTAATCACTAATGATATTAAAAGAATTTATTAATGTACTTCAAATGTAGCTGCAATTCTGCCAAAAATTTTGAAACAAAACTTACATTTGACATTCTATTTATTTGATAACGTCAAATTTTATAGTAAAACCCGTAATCGGAACAGTAGCAACTTTCTGTCACTTGTTGTTGCGTGAAATAGATTTCCGACTTATTTCGTATGCTTTAACTGATGACGCACGGGTAAAGACTCGCGGACTCAACGTATATACTTATGTATATTTAATAAAAATAAATTAGAAATTAGAGGGTGTTAGAAAAAATAGGGAATCAGAAAAAATTGGAGGGTTCCAGAAAAATAGGAAGAATTCAGAAAAAAATATAAGTCAGAAACAATAAAGGCAGTTAGAAAAAATTGGAAGGAGGTACGATAAAATAGGAGGAAGTAAAAAAATTGAGTGCAGTGATTTTAGGGGGCAATTGATTATATCACTAGTTAAGATAATCAGGGGTTACACTTACGTGTTAACGTAGAGGTTGCTACGCGTTAAGAATAAGGCAGGCAGTGTTTGACATAATACACTTCACATTTCAATTAAGCCACTAAATAAATCGTTTTTGAAATCTCCATATAAAATGAGTTATGGTGCATAGCATCGACAAGAGATTGGAAGTTTTTTAAACAAGTGTTGCATGATAATTCAGATTGTCGGTAGAGAAGTGATTAAAGGAGATTCATAAATCCGAACTTGGTTATGTCAAAATTAATGAGTCGACTGCTAAAAGTTAAATTATAAAATGACGCCGAAATTGCTATCATTATTTATTTAAAACAATTATTTATCATCGATTTTTCGTACATGTATCTCAGTGGCGTACTAATTAATTCAGAAGAAAAAAAAAACGTGTTGTGAAAGTTCATATTTAATATTATGCTAAAATATGTAAGTAGCTGTATCGTGTGATGGATGATCACTGTAACGTATGTCACGAAAGTTTCAAGAAAAATTTTATCAATGTACAAATTATACAGGGTATCCAGAAACTCTCCTGACAAATGAAGACCGGGGATTCTTCAGATAATTTTAAGACAATTTAACCCAATTCACCTAGTCCGAAAATGCCTTCCTAAAGCTACGTCCATACCAATAGACACGTTGCGCGATTTTGGTCTAAGCAACGTGTTTCAGGATGTCTCAATCAGTGTTGCAAATCTTCGGATCGGCGGAGTTGTCGTATCTTCTTCGTATTTTTAAATAAATCGGATATTTGCGTATATTTTTCAGTGTATCGACCAATCTACTACAACACACTAATAACAAAAATAATCTTACAAAATATCCGCTTCTCATTCATACAGTGCTAGTCAAAAGTCCGTACCCCCCCTCGTATCTTTTGAACGATTATACCTATAATAGTGAAATTTGGAGGGAGTAAATAAACGGACGTAAGCTTCTTAACTAGTTATGACAGGTGACGTAATAGCAGTGGCGGCTCGTATAACTTTAGGAAGGTAGTGCCAGAATCCGGGCAGCTGCCTAAATTTTTTGTGGCGGTTTTACGATATGGTCAAAAAGGATATAAAATATAAATAAAAAAAAAATATCGATTCTTATCTACCTGTTCATTATGTTTAATTAGAGTATCACGATAAGCTGAATTTAATTGGGTTTTTATATTTAACTTACCAAGCATTGAAAAGCTAAAAACGTTATTCATGTGCACTTTAGATTTTTCATGGGATTTCAATTTCTCCCATATATGTACAAGATCATCGGTGCCTTTGTTTGACCAAGTCTCGTCACCTCCAAACAAAACGCATACAAAACAGAAGAGTTTATTAGTTTGTTCGCAACCACACAACCAGCTATTTTTATCATAAATAATTTTATTAAACTTACGACAGCGAAGTTTTTGTCCATTTCCACTTTGTTTTTCAATTTTTAAATCGGGTAAAGGCCGACCGAGTTCTTTAATTTTTAGTTTTTTTTCTAACGAAAAACCACCAAAAGAGTTTTTTAATATACTAATTTGATTCATTGTCAATAAATAAATTAAACGTAGAAAATAATCAAAATATTATTTTTATACCTACGACACCCACGATCACAACGCACTAACTAATAATTACAAATTAAAAAATATAGTAGAGTATAAACACAAATATACAATACAGTAGTAGACAATAAACACAATAGCGTCAAGCGAACGCGTAAAGAAACTAGAAATATGTAGATCTAAAACATTGTATCTTAAGATCCACTAACTTCCTTTTCGAGATTTCGAGCCTGGCACGGAGACTCCAATTTAAACGTATGTTAAAAGTGCAATACCGCTCTCTCTCTCTCTGTCACTTACACAGGATGCTCATACAATCTTTCTCTTTTCTCACGAGCCACTATGCCGTTCGGCACTGGGATTTTTATGATTTTCATCCTTTATCCGGTCAGCTGTGGGTGACCAGAGTCGGTAGATTTGCATTGCGCTACACAGTTGCCAGATTTGATATAATTTATAAAAATAAAGAGAAATATTCACAAAAAAAATAAACAGGCATTAAAATGTTTTTAAGATAAAAAATATGTTTCTGCATAGTTAGCAAGGTAGTGCCATGGCTCTATGGCACTACCTCACGGGCCGCCACTGCGTAATAGTGACAGATGATGTTATAGGGCCACTGTGACCGATAATTTTAAATAGAACCTTATGGCAAGTGATACCTCGTTTGAAAGGTAATTAAAATACCTATTCAGTCATACTAATTTTTTTGGGTTTAGGTTGATTTTTATTTTGGTGAATAAATTAAATAAATATAATATTGTAGTTTCGAATTTAATTAATAAAAATTCAAATGTCTGCCTATGGATTTTTTGTCAAAAAAGTTGACGTTAATTAATTCTCTAGTAGTTTTTACGTCAACGTCAACCTGTTTGACAAGTAATCATAGGCGGAATTTTGAATTTTTATTAATTAAATGCGAAACTACAATTTTATATTTATTTCATTTATTCATCAAAATTAGCTTAAACTCAAACAAAATTAGTATGACTGAATAGGTATTTTCAATACTTTTCAAGCGAGGTATCACTTGCCATAAGGTCCCATTTAAAATTATCGGTCACAGTGGCTCTGTAACGTCATCTGTCACTATTACGTCACCTGTCATTACTAGTTAAGAAGCTTACGTCCGTTTATTTCCTCCTTTCAAATTTCACTATTATAGGAATAATCGTTCAAAAGATACGAGGGGGGTACGGACTTTTGACTAGCACTGTATATTCCCAACAACACATTAATTTTCTTTGGTGCCACCCAAATTTCTATAAATAGCCTATATATTGGATGAATGTTAGCGACATCCGATACTTTTCATGGTAATTATCTAAGTAGGGATAGATAAGAAGGGACAAAAGGGACCTGTGCGAATTATTGTCTTGTTAATAATTTGAATGCACAAAAATGTTTCTACTTAAGGCACACTGATCCAATTCAAATTTCAAAAACAGGGATTCTGCCTTCCGATTTTATTTATGGGTCTTTAGTCTTTAAACTTATGATAGCTACTGCACGATTTAGATACTTTTTTATAATGGATAAACGTTAAAATGAAGCTAATGTATATTTGTTTCCTAATTTAAAAAACAGTATTTTCAGTGCTATTCCTTCTACCATTTTCAAACGCTAATGTCAACGGTGTAACCAGAAAGATCCTAAGGGTGGGTTACAACTACATACTGGAGGGTCTCTAGCTAGGGGATATGGAATAGTAATGGTGTTAAGCGTATAGAGCTCAAAGTACATCCCAATGGGGGGTTACAACCCCCAAAACCCCCTGGTTACGCCACTGGCTAGTGTAGAAAGGGTTTTCAGTAATGTATTCAATATAAAAACAGATAAAAAAACCTCTTAAATACATCTACAATTAGGGCTTTATTGGCGACAAAAGATGGTGTCGGTAATACCGGCTGTGTAAAATTTACACCTCCAAAAAAAAAATGTTACAATGTAACGTATGGCAAAATAAAAAATAAGAATTTTGTACTTTATTATATTATGTTTTTTTGTGTGTTTTGCATTACATACATGTTTAGGTTTTTAATGTTTTAAGACTGTCAGTTATTTTTCTACTGTTTTAGTTGTAATAAATCTAGTTTTTTTTCGAATCCTGAGAAAAATAACAAATATTTTTATTTGCGCAGAAGAAATATAACATTTTTACCGAGGACCAAAAGTCGCTTATAATAAACAAAAAGGTTTTTTTGAATGAGATATTTGAAATTAAAAATCACACTCAATTTTTTCTTTTTTTTACATCGCTGTAACTTATTACAATAAAAATTATAGAAGTTTTCAGGGACTTTCGGCCCTCGGTAATAATGTAATCTTTCATTCTGCGTTTAAATTTTTCAAAAATACTTATTCGTTTTCTCAGGACTTGAAAAACCATTGACCAGAAATTTTGCGCATACGCTGTTAATGTAGTTGTAGTTTTTTTGTATTGATTTATTTATTATTTATTTTTCTAGTACCTCGTTTTAGATAGTTATTACGTTTTAATAAAATGATATTTGAAAGTGTTTTTTTACTTAAAAATAAATAAAAAGATCCAAATAATGAAACATTTAGATAATAATTTAACACTTACAATAATACAATACAATAATTTTAAACAGTGTAAAATTATTTTTCAAATACATGTCGATTTCTTGCTTACTTATAAACAATTAGAATAACTTTTTAACCGTTATCCGTAGAAAAATTATCTTTTCATATTTAGAAAGACTGAATTCTTATACACATTTAGAAAGAAAAACAATTGTCTAGGACAAATAGAGACGAAGTTAGCTCCCCATTTTGTAATTCACATATTCTTGCAAAATAATTTTGCAATATTTAGAATTGTTTTTATCATCTTTTTAATTAAATTAATAGTGCAAATTTTCTTCTTTCATAAACCATCCAAAGTATTACTGTAACTTCATCATTTTCTGATTTATAGTGTTGCAAAAAAAATAATTTGGGATAAACAAATTAAATAACTTTTAAACTATTTGACCAATTGCTTTGAAATTTAGGATATGATTTCAGCACCAGAAGTCCCAGAATTTCGTGTAATAAGAAGTTAATTTTTACATAAGTTATGAATATTTATAAAAACTCAAAATTTATGATTTATTTTGCATTTTCTAAGCAACCAATAAGGATAGACATATTCAGCGACCGCCATATTGAAGTTTTTATACGATTTGTTAGTTTCTTACTCTCAAATTTGTTTAAAATGCTCAACTTTTTGGTAATAGACGAAAAAAGCGAAAATTTACCGTTTTTTGATCTTCATTTGTTTTTAACTATGTATATCATCAAAATCGGCTGCAGGAAACATATAGGTTATTATTATACTGCCCTACTAAGCGAAAAGGGGGTATCTGCAATTTTTATTTTTCGGATACTCATTTATATATTGTCTCATATATGAATGAGTTCAGGCGCGGATCTAGAAATTCATAATAGGGGGGTCAGATTTAGCCATACGACTCACACTTACTCTAAGGATAAAATTCAGTCATCTCAGATAGGTACCTATGGTGTCAAAAGAATTGAGCTCTGGTTGGCACAAAACAATAATAAATAATAAAAAAATACTTATAAACTAAATACAATAGGGGGGTCTATGGACCCCTTGACCCCCCTCTGTATCCGCGCCTGAATAAGTTCAAAGATTCTATATATTTTTCTATTACTGTATGGTCCAATTCATTATGAGGTATATAGTTTCACAGTTTCTATGTTGGTTTGGAGCATTTATGAAGGTGTATTTAATGACTAAAGAGTAGTACCTCATTTTTTTTTATAAAATGTAGATATGTACCCCCTTTTCGCTTAGTAGGGCAGTATAGATGTCCATACTACTCAAAAAATTTAGTTTCGGCCTGGAGGGAGTTGTGTCACTAACAGCATATTTTTTTTCCTTATTTCTCTGAACTATATAGAGTATAAACGAATGGGCATGAAATAGAAAAAAGAGTGAAACACCAACGTAAGCAGAATAGGATAGAGGTCAAAGTAGCAAGAGATAAATCAGCAATCGATGGAAGTATCGGACGAACGCGCAAAAGATGGAGTGACAACTTTCCATAGAGATATCAATCCGTTAAATTAACAAGCAAAATTGTTTATGAAGAGGTAGAAGAAGAAGAAGAAAAAAGACACAGAAGAAGAAATCAGTAGCCATCTTCCTCCAGGTGGCATTAGGTGTTTGAAATAAATTAGTAGGTATAGTATTTAAGACTACGTTTAAGTTGTTTACAATTATTTTGTGTTAAAAATAAAATTTATTTATAAAGACAACAACAGAGCAGAAATTATTTTTGTCTTTCAGTATTAAATTTTTTTAAAGTGTTGCATCTTACACCAAGTAACTAACACCTCCAAATCGATATTAAGACGTACCGAAAATGATCGGGTAAAACCACCACTTATACACGTTTGATTAGAAAGTAAGTGTCCTTTGTTATTTGGAATAAAACACGTAACCTTATTGTAAAAAAAATAATATAGTTAGTACCAAATGAACCACTTATCTTCACCCGAAGCCATTAAGAAAGCTACAAAGTATTCGCAAAAAAAGTGACAATAATATAGACATGTTGCTAATAACGTCTTTAATTTTTTGTTGTGTTGGGGACATTATCAAAAGTTGGCGACATAAACTGGGTTAGCGGACAAATAAGTCCCTATAGCCCCCGAAGGGCTTAAAATCTTTTGAATGCCGCGTCCTAAATATCGAATAAAGCGTATCGTCACAACCCGCTCATTTCGACAAAATAAAACCAAAAAACCCCTTTCCATTGCCGTTAATTTAGAGGCTTTAGCGTTTTAGATACGCTTTCACTTAAAAAGTGGGCACTTGTGTCGTCTTCAAAAACTGGGGCTGTTCAAATTATAGTCTTTAAGATAACAACTATTTTCAATGATATAGAACGAAGCGAACGATTTTGCTTCCCATGATTTACAGCCTAGAATGGATTGAGAAGAGTACGAAAATTTAAGACGAATGATGTTTTGATAATTATTATACAGAGTGGGCCAACGAAAACAGTCCACTTCGATATTTGGCAGTATTTGTTAGTTTTTAAGGAAATAAAGAAACATGTCGATTTTTGATCTAAGGGGGACACATTTTTACGGTACATACATCTGTCATTTGTCAACCCCCTCCCTTCCATTTCCCGCACCCATTATTTTTAAATAGAGAATAGGGATAGTGTGTTACCTCATTTGAAAGGTTATTCAATTTTCTTTTTAGTAATATTAACATTGAAATAATTATTTATACAGGATGTCCAAAAAGAATTATTTTGAATTAAATTAATTGACACAAAAAGAAGAATGTATGCAATTTATTTAACTCAAAATACATTCTACTACTGACAGAAAACAGAGAAAAATGTTTATTTGACAAATAAATATTGTTTTTCACTTAAATTCAATATTCACCTACCAAGAGTCAGATGGGTGGCAGCTTGAACATTGAAATTGAGCGAAAAGCAATGTTTATTTATCAAAAAACATTTATTTCTCTTTGTGACAGCAGTAGAATGTATTTTGAATTAAATAAATTACATACATTCTTCTTTTGTGTCAATTAATTGAATTAAAGTATTTTTTTCTTGGACACCCTGTATAAATAATTATGTTAATGTTTATATTACTAAATAAAGAATTGAAAAACTTTTAAATGAGCTAGCACACGACCCCTATTCCCTATTTAAAAATAAGGGGTGGGGGAATTGGAAGGGGGGGGTTGACAAATGACAAATGTATGTACCGTAAAAATGTGTCCACCTTAGACCAAAACTCGACCTGTTTCGTCATTTCCTTAAAATCTAATAAATACTGCCAAATATCGAGGTGGATTGTTTTCTTTGGCCCACTCTGTATATTGCGGAATTCGATTTTAAGCTAAGAATCCTTTTCAAAATACAATATTTTTAATGTTGTTCTGAAGCTATTTTCTTGTGGCATTTTTACAATTTTAACTATTTATAATGGGAAATAAGCCACAATATTATTAAAAAATGTTTTTTATTAACGTTTCGACGCCCAAATCGGGTGGCGTTGTCAAAATACAAAATACTATTAACATAAACAAAAATGTTGTTGCTTAGTAAAAAAATTCTTCTAATAATTTATTTAATTTGACTCATTTATATCGGCAATTCAGATACATATTATACATTTTAAAGTAGAAGACTTTAAAATGATATTGCCAATATTTATGAGTTGCGTTCCTGGGACGACTTTACTGAAAGATAGTTCATTCGATTACATGAAATCAACCCCAACTCAAGAATATCCGTCACAAAAAAATCATAGCATGTGATCTGTCTTTAAAAAGACAACCACATGCAACGGTGACATTAAAATTCTCGCGTTAGAGATCTCATAGTAAATCACGAGGGAAAACCGGGAAAAACCTTGTGATACTATCCCGACATCGTAAGTATTTGGTCTTATATTTAATTTACTCTCAAAATTAATACCAAATTCTGACTTTACTATAATTTTGTTTAAATTATAAATAATATCAATAATACATGGATATATAAGTAATACTAAAATATAAAATATGTACTAACTCGACTATTGACTTACTAATTGTGGTATTTTCTTTCTATTGACTTCCTCTTTCAGTATGGGTATCCACATCCTACTGCATTCCACCGAGGAATTTGCGACACAATTGGTTTCGTTTAGCATAATTGGAGCCGCTTCTTTGATTTTTGTCTTTTTACTATCTGTTTCTTTCAATATTTCAGCAACATTCAAAACAACCAACACATTGAGATCTATTCTATCTAAAACTAAAGCTAACAATGAACAAGAAAGGACAAAGAATTGTATTTATAAAATACCTTGTGAATGCGAACAGTTTTATATAGGTGAAACATCAAGGCCATTAAACGTTAGAATAAGTGAACATCAATCTTATATTAAAAATAGAGAATTTGACAGATCTCAAATATGTCAACACGCATGGGATAATAAACATAGAGTTCAGTGGAGCGATTCAAGTATAGTCCTGAAAGAAACAGATAGTAAAAAGAGAAAAATCAAAGAAGCGGCTCTAATTATGCTAAACGAAACCAATTGTGTCGCAAATTCCTCGGTGGAATGCAGTAGGATGTGGATACCCATACTGAAAGAGGAAGTCAATAGAAAGAAAATAAAACAATTAGTAGGTCAATAGTCGAGTTAGTACATATTTTATATTTTAGTATTACTTATATATCCATGTATTATTGATATTATTTATAATTTAAACAAAATTATAGTAAAGTCAGAATTTGGTATTAATTTTGAGAGTAAATTAAATGTACTTACGATGTCGGGATAGTATCACAAGGTTTTTCCTGGTTTTCCCTCGTGATTTACTATGAGATCTCTAACGCGAGAATTTTAATGTCACCGTTGCATGTGGTTGTCTTTTAAAGACATATCACATGCTGATTTTTTTGTGACGTATATTCTTGAGTTGGGGTTGATTTCATGTAATCGAATGAACTATCTTTCAGTAAAGTCGTCCCAGGAATGCAACCCATAAATATTGGCAATATCATTTTAAAGTCTTCTACTTTAAAATGTATAAAATGTATCTGAATTTCCGATATAAACGAGTCAAATTAAATAAATTATTAGAAGAATTTTTTTACTAAGCAACAACATTTTTGTTTATGTTAATAGTATTTTGTATTTTGACAACGGCACCCGATTTGGGCGTCGAAACGTTAATAAAAAACATTTTTTAATAATATTGTGGCTTATTTCCCATTATAAATAGTTAAAACAATATTTTTAAAAATTTATTTTTTTGTACTTGGGAAAAAAATTCTTCTATCTGTGTCTTATGTTTATCTGCCTCATTATTCCAGTAACGAAAAAACAGCTGAAAAAGTCTAGGATCACAAATATAGTGCTTTCATTATAGATGGTAAAGTAATAAAAATAATCCTCTCCTTATAAATCTTCTATTGTTAAAAATGTTTATTACTTAAGACCGACTTAAATCAATCAGGATTAAATAATTTAGGAAATTTTGAAGGTTTTAAATTCTAAGAAGTTGAACTTAGTACATAAACTACCTACATAAAATTTATAATCTTCACTACCTTATTATTTATACTAGGGGTTTTCAGGGAATTAGAGTTTATATTTATACCATTTATACCTTAGAGGATGGAAAATTTTGGATCTAAGATTTATACTAATCTGTGTTTACTTGTTGTATATCGTAGAATACGATGAAAAACAAGTAGATGAAAAATAGTCAATATGTATCTATAAAATATGTACTTATATAATAATAAATAGGATAAAATCGGAGAAGTCGATGAATCACATTTACATGGTCGAACAACTACTAGAAAAAATAATGGCCAACAATAGATCCGTCCATCTGGCTTTTGTAGATCTTAAGAAGACCTATGACTTGATATCCAGATCCAAGCTATGGGAAGCAATTGAAGATATCGAAGTTCCACGAAAATTAATAAAAGCAGTGAAAGCACTTAGAATCACAGTAGAAGCACAAGAATAATAAAGTAGCTATCAAAACGAGCAACAGAATGCAGTCCATTTAAGACGACAAAAGGACTACTACAGGGCTGCTCCACATCCCCTACCCTGTTTAAAATATTCCTGGAAAAACCCCTGAAACCATGGAAAAGAAAGTGCGAAGGGATGAGTATACCAGTAAAAAATGAATAATATGTATACCCTAAGTTTTGCTGATAACCAAATAGTGATCGCACAAGACCAAGATGACCTCAGTTTTATGACGAGAAAACTGGAATCTGGAATACAAATATACAAAGAATACGATGGAAATAAACTTAAAGAAAACTGGATACCTAACAACGAAGAATACAGAAATAAAACAGCTGGAAATAGACGAAGGTAAACAAATAAGAGGAACACACCTGTACAAGTATATAGGTTTCATAATATCAAACAAAAGAACAACGGAAGAAGATATAAAAATAGACTAATACAAACAAGAGACTGCATACGAAAATTAAAGCCGGTACTGTGGGATAAGAACATCAGCATAAAAACAAAAAGAAGAATATATATTTATAATAGGTACCATGACAAATGACAAGAAATATCCTCACTTATAGATGTGAAAATTGGACAATAAATAAGAAAACCAAAATCAAAATAAGATAAGACTACATCGAACTGAAGAGATCACCCTGGTACGGACATGTCGGACGAGTATACCAAAATCGTTGGATAAAGAGAATAACAGAGTGGAGCTCGAAGCATAGGTGGTCCACCAACACGTTGGACTGATGATCTAAAAACAGGTCCCAACCTTCTAGCAACTGCATACCACCTGAAATAGTTTGAATATTTTGGCGTACCACCAAACACGGGGAGGGGAGGGGGGCATGCAATGAAAGGAACCGAATCCTATTTTTTTAGAAATATCTAGAATATACCTAAATTCTTCTCGGTGTATGGCACAATGTGTACTTCGGCATTCAGGAGGAATTGTCTTTATTTTCCTGCTAGCCCTGTCAATTTACCTGACATTGAGCTCCTCTGTAGTTTTTGATTCAAGTGGTTTGCAGAACAAAAAACTTCTTCATAAAAATCAAACCGTACAAATAAGAGCTGAGCTATGTTTGTTATATCGGTGCTTTCGTCAACTTAAAGTAAAAAATATGTGCATTCTTGAAATTTTAAACAAAGTTGTTCTTCAATATAGGAAGACGTATTTTAGTAATTCGCCTTTTCATGGTGTTGTTTGACAGTGGCATTTTTTAAATTTCTTTGGCTGCCTTTCCTCCTGACGGTTTGGGGCATTTCCACAGCGGCCGGTAGTAAAAGGGTCTCACCTATTGTGTGAGGCCTTCCATCCTTTCTACATCTAGCAAGGTAGTATGCCTCTATTAAATTAGTATCATATTTAAAAAGCAATAGTAAACGCGGCAAAGACTCACGAAGAGTTGTAGCGCCATTGATGATGATATTTAAAAAGCTAGTCATGCATTTACATATATTCTTTTTTAAAAAAATTAGATTCTCTTTAAAAAAATCGATCAGATCCCTAACCACATCAGAGTGCTTTGTGTGTTGATGACATTGACATTTCATTGACTTTGTCACTATTTTCTGTGCCACACTTCACTATAAAACCACACTGTTAGTAGCTTTCGTGGTATTTCCGATTGGCCTGCCGTTAAGGTTTTTTAACTCTATCCTTTGAAGCCCCATGGCCAAAAACTGCTTCATAGCTTAAAATGGAAGCACAACAACTGCTCTGGCACTTTCGCAGACCGCAGACAGAGGCCCAGCGTAATCGCTTGTGCCACCCACGTGACACGTACCATCTGAAATCTTCCCGCGTACCACCAGTGGTACGCGTACCACCGGTTTGGAACCCCTGATCTAAAACGTTCTCATAGAAATTGGATGCAAGAGGCACAATATCGAAATAGATGGAAAATTATGAGGGAGATCTATGTCCAGCACTGGACAACCGAATATTGAATGATGTAGTATATATAAAACACTACAGTTTTCAAATGTACTGTGAAATGGCCATATTGAGTTGACCATATAAAAATGCAGTAAGTCGTTCACAACGAAAATTTATGGAGGTGTCGTCGATAGAATATAAATATACTCCAAAATTAAAAATAGATTGAACATCATCATCATCATTCTCTTTGCCTTATCCCTATGCGGGGTCGGCTTCCCTAATTGCATTTCTCCATATTTGTTTACCCGGCGGGTGGAATTTCCTCACCAAAATAATCTTATACCTGAGTTTGGAAGGGTATGTCATAATCCGACAGGTATTTTCCTCACCAAAACTGAAATGGTTGTTTCAGGTAGATTTTACTAAAAGGCATTCAAGGAAATTATTTATCTACTATAAAATTACAGTAGGTACCTATAATAATTGATTAATTAATTTTATAGTATTTTATTTTTAGTCATAATTGGAATTTTGACAAAAATGGCATGTTTAATAGAAAGTAATCTCGGTATTTGAAAATTTTATTTTTTATAAGGTGAAAGTTTTAGAAAGTGAAGAAGTGTTCTGGATGCAATAAAATAACTTTTAGTGCGAAATTGAATACTATTGGGGCAAATTTTACAATAACTAGAAGTAGCCTACAACATAATCATGAACCAAATCTGCAGAAGACAGATCGAAAAATTGTTTCTAACTCTTGTAAACGTAGAGCCGAAGAGAATATACTAAAAAACCGCCAAAAATCATTCGCCAAGAGCTTGCAGCTAATTTGCCTGAAACAATTACTACGATTGATGTTTGTTACATAAGAAAAAATATATATAATTATCGACGAAAATGATGCCTGGTCGACTTCCTTCCAATATTGATGAGGTTCAAAAATTTGTGAAGAGCTGTGCTCAAAAAACAACCAAGGAGGAAAATTTTCTCTTTATAAACTGTGTCAAAAGTAAGATAACTGTATTTAGTTGTGAATGTGAAACAAATCTAAGATTTTTAGCAATATTGAATTTTATACAGAGAGGGGCAAAATTATGGAATATATTCATTTTCTCTAAAATGGACGATTTTGGACAAAAAACCACGAAATACGTCGATTCTTATTTTTAAATCACAATTTTTTGGCATATCTATATTTCATATTAGTGACGTCATCAATCAATCAATTAATCAATCAATCAATAATTACATTAATGTTTATATTACTGAATAGAGAATATAACACCCTTTCAAATAAGCTACCACACGACCCCTATTCCCATTTAAAAAATCATTGATTACGTGATCACGCACAGTTAGATGACGTTACTACTATAAAAATATAGGCAAAAAAATTGTAATTTAAAAATAAAAATCGACCTGTTTCGGGGTTTTTCTCCAAAATCGTCCGTTTTAGAGAAAATTAATTTATTCCATAATTTTGCCCCTCTCGTATATTATATGTATGGCACAATTACCGTACCACATATTATTTGCAATTATTCACTATTCATGGGCCAATTAATGGGCATTATATTTCTTTATTATACTGTTTACTGTCAAACAAAAAAAAAACAGAAACTTGAAACAATATTTTCTATTTGTTAAAATGAGAAATTTTTAAAGCTCTCGAAATTGAGTTTAATCCTAATAGTAAAGTTTTTGTGGATTTTGAAAAGGCTATATTTATACATAATGCAATCATTCAAATGTGTCCAAACACTGAAATACATGATTGAAGATTTCACCTAAGTACACCAAACTTGGTATAGAAAATTCAGTCTCTTGATTTAACATCAGAATATACAAATGATTCTGAAGTAGGCTCAAACATACTTTTGGCCTTACATTATATAAAACCGGAAGACGTATCAGATTGTTTTGTGTTTGATTTAATGTCATGCAAACTATAAAATGAATTTTTCTTTATTACTGCAGTCTGCAAGTAAGCTGAGGAAAATGTAGAAAATTTACGTACGACTGGTCTATTATTTGACAAATAATGACATTATTTCGAAGTCTATTAAATACGATATAACGCCCTATCGCCTATTAAATTTAAATAACGAGTTAAAGTTAAATACTCTCAAGTTGACAAATAAAACTCTAAGTAAAACTATGGTTACCACAATTACGTTACGACTATTTCTGGTAAATGTAATTATTCGAAAACTAATTAATTCAAAATTTATTCAAATTTTTTGCATATAAAGAATAATTTAGTCGGACATTAAACGTTGAAGGCATCACGGGTATTATAATAATAAAATAATAACGCTTTCGCTCAACGTATATACCTCGGGCCGAAGGCCCTCGGTCTATACACTATTGACCTCAAGCGTTATTATCCTTATATACCCTTGGTACCTTAATAACTATAATAAGTTATCAGTATAATCAAATGACTATAATGGATTTTGTAAAGTGTATTTCTTATTATAGTAAATAATAAATACTTAATAAGTTATACGTTTTGCACATTATATATATTATAAACTATTATTACAACGTAAGGAAATGAATGTCTTTTATTCGGATTTCGGATGCTTTCATAATAATCATTCTTAAATTATATCTATATTTTTTATTTTATTACCTGAGTGAGTTGGTGAGGAAAATACCTACCGGATTAATACGAACCCTTAAACTTGGTGAGGAAATTACCTGTCGGATTATATGGTTCTACTGGTTGGTGAGGAATTTACCTCCGCCCTGTTTACCATATTTCTTTCTTTAAAAAATGAAGGGTACAGGAATAAAAGGGGCTCATCGAGATTTTTTGAGTTTTACACCTTATTATGCTAACTTGTTTCAAATTTTATGGCGAATCATTCAGTGCTTTTAAAAGTTGATAAACGGGGTTCATTCCGCTTATATTTCATAAAATTATGCAGGCTAAAAAGCGATAGAGGGGGATGTGTATGTGTGTTCAGCGAAAGAAAACTGTCCCTTAAATATTTATTTACTCAAAACGAACAAAATGTTGATGAGCCCATTTTATTCCAGTACCCTTCAAATATAATTGTTGTCATCATCATTCTCTTTGCCTCATCCCTATGCGGGGTCGGCTTCAATAATTGCATTTCTCCACACAATTCTATCTTGGGTCATATCAATGTTAATCCCCTTTACCAACATGTCCTGCCTTATCGTCTCCCCCAGGTCTTCCTCTCCTACTCCTTCCAGGAATCTGCACTTCAGCGATTCTTCGTATTGGGTGATTAACGTCTCGACGTTGAACATGACCAAACCATCTTAACCTATGCTCTCTCATTTTGGCATCAATCGGTGCCACACCTAGACTTCCCCTAATATAATCATTTCTAATTTTATCCTTCTTTGTCACTCGACTCATCCATCTAAGCATTCTCATTTCTGCCACATGCAATCGTTGTTCCTCTTTCTTTTCCACTGCCCAACATTCAGTTCCATACATCATAGCCGGTCTCAGGAGCGTCATTTGAAATGTTGATAGGGGGGGGGGCAAGCATTATATATACAATACATTTATATGCAAACATAATACAAAATTGATCTATTTTTTTGTAAATTTCAGTCATTTTCAGGGCCAGGGGGAGGCAAATGCCCCCCTGACCCTATCAAATGACGCCCCTGGCCGGTCTTATGGCTGTTTTATAGAATTTTCCCTTCAGCTTCATTGGAATTTTTCTGTCACACAACACACCACTCGCTTCTTTCCACTTCATCCATCCAGCTCCAATTCTACTGCATGCATCTCCATATATTTCTCCATTACTCTGTAATACCGATTAACTCCATCTTTAAATGAACATTCCAAATACTCTGTTTTTATCCTACTAAGTTTTAAACCTTTTTCCCCCAGAGCTTGTCTCCACTGTTCCAGTTTTTGTTGCTAAGTCTTTTTCACTATTTCCTATTAATTTCCATCATCAGCATACATTAGGCACCATGGAATGCTACCCTGTAGTTTCGCTGTTATCTGGTCCAAAACTAATGAGAATAAATAAGGACTAAGCACCGAGCCTTGGTGCAATCCTACTTTCACCTGAAATTTATCAGTCTCCCCCACACCTGTCCTAACACTAGCGGTTACTCCCTCATACATATCTCTCACAATCTTTACACATTCGCCAGGGACTCGTTTCTTATTGAGTGCCCACACTGCCCACCACAGAATCTCTCGAGGAACTCTGTCATAAATATGCTTTCTCAAGATCAATGAATACCATATGAGCGATTGTCTCTTTATTCCTGTATTTTTCTATCAGTTGCTTTACAATGAAAATTGCATCTGTTGTTGATCTGCCCTGCATAAAGCCAAATTGCATAAATAAAAATAGATTGAACGTTATTACCATATAGCCACCATAGGAAAAGAACAACACGGTTTTAATGAATTCAAAAATCAGATTTTATAATATTTTACAATATATTATGTATTTCAAAATAACACCTGAGTAATGATATTTTTTAAAATAATTATTAATTGAATATCTCAGAATCTTACTGCCAGGTAGTCTGGTGTACCTGTTTGCGATAACACCATAAATCAAAATAACAAGTAAAAACATCTCGATTACACGGCCCGAAAGCTCTAGGTGTAAATGGACCTGTGCCATTCACTAATCTTTCCCAGTTCATTCATGAGCACGAAAAGCCCATAAACACTGTAAATAGAAACACAATCGTGTCTATTTGGCAAGTGCTATTTTATCTGGGGCCAAATCCCAGTTGCGGTGTCTTCATAGCTATATTGTATCGATATAATAGACCGGTGACAAAGGGAAAAGAAGTACCAATGAATCAGTACTTCTGGCGCCACTTACGCAATATTGTTTATGAGGGGTGTTTATGGGGGACTTAGTGGGTGGTCCGGGCAGGTCATTTGACTTTAAATATTATAGAATATTCACGATTTTCGTATTCTTGCAATTTAGATTTATATTGCACAATGAAATTAAATATATTTTTAGATTTGGCATTAGAACAAACAAAAATAGACAAATAATTTCAAAAACTTGTCTCACAAGTTGGCTTATATACTTTTTAGATACCCGCAAAAATATTCATTAGTCTAACAATAAAACACTGTAAACTTTTGTTTTCAACACTTCCACAAAATGTATTATTTGGTATTTATTGTCACTACAACTGTTTCTGCAGAGTGCCTTTCTCAAGTGATACATTTTTACTATGCGTCTACTACACTACACTTTATTGTCTTGAACTGAATAAATTGAGAAGAGGAGAGCTGTTTGTTTCAAGTTTGTCATTCAGAGTTGATATATCAATATTTTTTATATTAAAAGAGTATTTTCCATTCCTCTTTATTTCTCTCTTTCCTTCTGGTATTCGAGTATCTATCTGGTTATGTTATTTTAGTCTTTCCTTGGTGTATGTACATATGTGTAATCCACATCCAGTTCATTCTTTTAATCGTGACTGTTATTTTCTCTGATTTGTTCGTTCAAACTTTGATGTATGGGAACACTGGAACAGGAGAAGCTTTAGTTGTGGAACAGGTTAAAAATTTGAAACGCTAGACTATGAAAACGTTCCATGTATTTTGTCGGACAGAACTTCCAATTGGTTTGTTACCATTTCATTAAACTCTCATGCAAAAATCAGACTGGAGTTTACCACCAACTGGGCATTTTAATGAGTGGAACACGAAGAACATGTCAAATGACAGGAATCATGTTGGTTAGTAATAGCAGTCTGATTTTTGCATAAGATTTTATTGAAAGGGTAACAAATCAATTGTATGTTCTGTCCGACAAAATACATGGGACGTTTTCGTAATCTGACGTTCCAAATTTTTAAACTGTTCCACAATTAAAACTTCCCCTTTTCCGACTAGACACCGTTAAGCTATTAACAAAGTTTGCTATTGTTGTTCTGAAGTTATTTCCTTGTGGAATTTTTATAATCAACTATTTTCAATGGGAAATATATTTTAAAATAAAAAGAATGTGTGTGTACTTTGTACGCACGTAAGAAGATATTCTTCTATGTATTATATAATAGGTAATTTAAACGAAGTAAATATACTTAAAAGGTTATTTGTACTTATTTTATTTAAAAATCAAACTAACTTTCTTATCTACCACTTTCAAAAAAGAAGAATATCTTCAAAAATTATATAATAATATACTTACAATCATAAAATCTATAAAAAAAATAATAACTTGCTTGGGGCTTGAACCCACTTCACGTCTACCGCGCCGTACGAAAGTTGACGCCATTTCAAACTGCACCAAACTCTCGTATACGTCATATGGGAATATACACAAACTAAACGTTTACACCATAAATTTATATGAATTTAATAAAATTATTAGTTTGATTTTTGTCGAAATAAAATACAAGAAAATGTAGAGTAAGAAAACGATATATGAGATGAGGATTTGTAGAAAGTTTGTTCGTAATCAGATTATGTAAATTAAAGCATTGCCTACTAATAGGTAACTACATTATTTTGTTTACATTTTCCAAATAGATAGGTAGGTATTGAAACTATTAGGTATTTCCAACTGAAACATTTAGAATTACGTACCTGCGGCTTTTCAAAACTATTTAAAAAGTCACTATAATTATAAATTTGATTTTATTTCTGTCCACACATCAATAAAAACTAATATTATACAATATTTTGTTTACCGATAACCTCCATATTGAACAATTATTCACAGATCATTTCAAAATTTCAACACCCAATCAGAGCCCGTATAACAACTAATACCATACTGTCGGTGTGCGCATGCGCGCGGATCAATCAAATTTTACCCTCGATCGATTCGCCGCTAAAGAAGAATATCTTCAAAAATTTTTTAAGTTAAATAACCATTTAAAACTGTTTTTTGGCATGAAAAACGATACTAAATAGCAAAAAAATACAAAAACCAAAAGATGCAGGAAAAGAAATCAATAGTAAAAGATTATAAATAATTACAGATAATAAATAACGAAATAAAGTTACACTAGTTGTTTAATTAGAAAAACAATGACATGTAGGTATACGTCTTTGTAATGTTTCTTTCCAAAACCCATTTCAGTTTTTTGACCCCCCATTTTTCTGTCGTCTAACCGGCTATACACCTCTCATAATTTGTCGGGGTAGCCCCCCATCTGTTTTCGAATAATTATTTTAAATCAGATGTCACGCGTCCCTAGAAACTTCGAAATGCCAACTGGTCCGGCTCGTGGCAAATAATGAAGACCTCCGTTTTGAGAAAAAAATTCGTCAGTCTGGTTTAAGTACTTAATTTTTTAAAGTTCGGTTGCGCTAGCCTTCTGTTTGTGCTGAAAAAACTGCGGTCAAAATGAATTCATTAGTGGTAATACTATTTGCGAGATTGCTCTGTTCTAAATGGTCGCAGTTTTTGTTCCACTGCTTCATTATATATAGGTAATTATAAAAACCTCATCATTAGCAGAATACTATTATTTTTATAAGATTACATTTAGTCCTGTCGCCAGGGGGGTACAACGGCCTCCTTAATTCAGATGGACTTACCCAAGTTTTTTTATGTATTTTGACCCATAGAACACGAATTTTTTGGGTAACAGTTGATCCGGATGTCGATAAGATTGTTATAAACAAAGAACTTGAGGATTTACATAACAGCATTTTTACATACCATTTTTTGGAAAACAATTTTTTTGTATTTTTTGGGTGATTCTCAGCCAAAAATGTTCTTACAAGTTTTTTCGTAGGATGCACAGTTTTCGAGATAAACGCGGTTGAACTTTCAAAAAATCGAAAGAGTGCAATTATTGAACCCGAATAACTTTTGATTAAAAAATAAAATAGCAATTCTGCTTACTGCATTTGAAAGTTCAAGTCAAATTCTATCGGTTTTGATTATTTGCATTGTTAAAGATTAAGATTTTTTATTGTTAAACAAAGCATAAAGAAATAGTGTTTCCCGTGCCCAATGCACGCGTTTTTAGGTACGTAATCTACGTAGAAATTGTCTGTATTCGCGCTTACTCGTTCGATTTCAAATGAGAAATGCATTGAAAACATCATTCAAGCACTATGTGTTTATAGCTTTGTTTAACAATAAAAAAATTAATTTTTAGCAATGAAAATAATCAAAACCCATAGAATTTGACTTGAACTTTCAAATGCGGTAAGCAGAATTGCTATTTTATTTTTCAATCAAAAGTTATTCGGGTTCAAAAATTGCAATTTTTCGATTTTTTGAAAGTTCAACCGCGTTTATGTCGAAAACTATGCATCCTACGAAAAAACTTGTAAGAATATTTTTTGCTTAGAATGACCCAAAAAATACAAAAAAATGTTTTGTTTTGCGAAAAATCGCTGTTATGTGATTCCTCAAGTCCTTTGTTTATATTCCGGTGACCGGTGGTGATGTTGACGGAATTAATTGAAAACAATAAGAATAATGTAACAAAACGAACGGTAAATATTTTATTTATTTTGGTAACAAAAAAAGTGTTTCGCTTAGGTCTCGGAAAAGGGTCGATTGTTAGTGAGAACGGTCGGTGTGTGTGAATCGTTCACATGCTGAGTAGTGACTGAAGAGAAAGCCACAAACGATAATATGTTTGTGTTTTTTTCCTCTGACCAGATGAGCAATAAATCATTTAGGTCTGGCGTATACTTTTGCAGTTTTAAGAAAACAATTTCGAATGCATTAAGTGAGTTGTTGACATAATTGTCTGATATGGTAATTAATTTATGGGGGTGCAGTTTGTTAAACCGCACAAACGAAAAACAGATGGTGAAGGATACATTCAATTTCGTAAAACCATGTCCCTCTTAACATCTGGTTTGTATTTACATGTGAATTTTGAATGACTAATGCTATTTCGTTTTTGAGAAAAAATAATTAAAAATTAAGAAAATAAAATTAGCAGAAATAGTAATTATAGCGTATCGCTATATATATAACAATCTTATCGACATCCAGATAAACTATTACCCAAAAAATCCGTGGGCTACTTTAAAATCTTAAATGGGAGCCCCCATTTTTTATTGCAGATTTGGATTCTTTGCATAAAAATAAGTAACTTTTATTCGAAACATTTTTTCGAATTATGGATAGATGACGCTATAATCGGAAAAATGATTGTTGGAAATGGAAAATTAAATTAAAAAATGGGAATTCCCCACTAAAATGGAAAATTTTACCTAACTTTTTTTTGGTTTTAGGATCCAACAATCAAAACCCAATAGGTCCCCAAAGCGCTCGAGTGACTGCACATTTAGCATACTTTGCTCCACTACCACAACATTTAATGTTTTTTTTTTGTTTCATATAGTTTGTTATGTACGATATTTTCTGTTTGACATTTAGTTCATTCTTTCACGGTTTTTGTTGTAAATTTTAAAGAACCGCTTGGATTGACATGTGGCATACGCATAGCTAACATGCCATAGAAAAAAGTGATATGGTGCCGATGTGTGCTTTTGCCCTGGGGGTGAGTTTCACCCCATCTCGGGGATGAAAAAATATATGTTCAAGATAAGTTCCGAAATGGATAAACTGACTAATTTTAAGCAACTTTTGTTCTATAGAGTATTTTCACCAAATCAAGTGAATATGTTCATTTTTCAACAAAATAACCACGTTTTTAGACGGTTATTCGCAAATAACTCAAAAGGTAAGCATTTTGTTAAAAAAAATATACTTAGCAAAATTATAGCCTATAAAAAAGTGAAAAAAATGGTTTATATATTATTAGGTCCCTACCTAGCAAAAGCAGAGTTATAGCTAATGAAAAATAGTTTCATATTCGAAAAATTAAAAATAGAATAATTCAATGTGAAATATCCAAATAATGAAGCATTCTTTGGGAAAACCCATTACAACTTTTTTAAAGTGTTAAAATAAATCTTTATTTCTGTTTTTATAAAAAAAATTTCTAGCATCAAATGTAAGCAAGTTACGCTCAAAATAAAGTTGGTCACTTTTGTTTTGGCAAAAAAATCAGGAAAATCACCCCCCAATTATCAACTTAAATGAAATTAATCGTTACCGCTTCACAAGTTACTTTACTTATGTTGTGTTTATATAATCTGTAAGTTTCATCGATTCAAAGTGCTTATTTTTGAAAAAAATTTGGTTTTAAAGTAAAATTTTAAAAATTTTAATTTTGAAAAAAATGTTTTTTTCAAAATAACTTAAAAATTGTTAGAGATTATTTTGTATCTTTTTGTTTTTTTGTAAGACAAAAATTGGTAAAGATTCGGTGTTTCTAAATTTGCATACACTCGTGATAAGTGACTCGTTCAAGCCCTTTTAACTACAGCTCTTTCAAAAATAAGGACTTTGAACCGATGAAACTTACAGATCGTATGATCAATACATACGCGAGTAAAAAACTTGTGAAGTAATAACAATTAAGTTCATTTGAAATGCTAATTAGGGGGTGATTTTCCCGATTTCTTACCAAAAAAAAACTTTATTTTGAGCGTAACTTGTTTACTTTTTATGCTAAAATTTTTTTTAAAAAACGAAAATAAGCATTTTTTTAAACACTTTAAAAAAGTTAAAATGAGTTTTCCCCAAGAAAGTGCTTGGTTTTTTGGTTATGGCACGTTAAAATATACGATTTGAAATTTGACGAATATGAACCTATTTTTCATTAGCTATAACTCTGCTTCTACTAGATACAGTGACCTAATATACACACAAAATTTTTCACTTTTTTACGTGCTATACGTTTGAAAACGTAGTTATTTTGTACAAAAATTAACATATTCACTCGCAAATAACCCGAAAAGTATTAACTTTGTGAAAAAACTTTATAGAACAAAAGTTGCTTAGAATTAGGCATTTTATTCATTTCCGGACTTATTTCGAACATATATTTTTCACCCCCAAAAGGAGGTGAAAGTCACCCCTAGGGCAAAAGCACACATCGGCACAATATCACTTTTTTTCTTTGTGTATGCCAAATTTCATGTCAATCCAAACGGTTCTTTAAAATTTAGAGGTTTTGCAATATTTTACCTTCAAAGAACGTACTAATTGTGATTTGATAAAAAAATGTATAAACGTCTAGTTTTATTTTTGGGCAAGATGTTGCCCATTTTCACATTTGTCCAGCTATTTGTCTATTTGCCGCCGATAGAAGGACGGTTAGGATTTTTAATTGAATACATTATTTATGATTGTATCGACACGGTACTAACGTGTAACGTGCTGTAGGTATTTACAGCGTGGAAGATGAAAAAGACCGATCCTCAGTGTGTGAAAGTGTAAGTACTCGGGTCGACTGAGAAGGGTGCAGGTGTGGACGTGGAGCACCTGCTGATCGGGCTCTCCACGCACATCCACATCCACGTATATGTGCTTTCAGAGCTGGGAGACAACTTGTTACAAAAAAACACGAAATGGACTTCAGAAGTGGATGATTTAACATGTACACAGTGGCTACTAGATTTTTTGTTGTTTTGGTAGGACGTTGTTAACAAACTAATAAAAGACTATATGTATTAGTCCAGAAAGCCACTGCGCATCCGCTAGGAAAAATATTCCGATTTGGATTTTTTGCACAATCTTACTCAAAAAGGACCCCTTTTAACAAATTTGCATGTTGCCAGGACCAAAAGTAGGTCAAACATTTTTTAAACGTATTTTTATGTTTTTTTCCCATAATTATTTTTTTGCATGGAACAAAGTTTTTTTTAGGTTTTTTTGGATCATTCCAAACAGAAAAGGTTTTGAGTGACTTTTCTCTAAAGTTGATAGTTTTTAACATATAAGCGATTAAAAATTTAAAAATTGCGAAATCGGCCATTTTTAACCTTCACAAACTATGTGAAAAACTTAAAATTTGAATGTTACCAAGGCAGGTAGATATTTTGCAATACAGTAGTCAAAACTCGTTTGTTTTTTAATTTCTAATCACGCGTGCGCGGCACTATTTTCCACCGACAGTATGGTGCAAATGAAAGGAATAAATTCGTTATTTCGTAAACCTGCGATTTTAAGGAAAAACCCGAAATAGGTCAATTTTTATTTTTAAGTTATGATATTGTGGCATATATGGGATACTAGTGACGTCATCCGTCTGGCCGTAATGACGTAATCGACGATTTTTTTAAATG
The DNA here is from genome assembly GCF_917563875.1 of Diabrotica virgifera virgifera. Classification (NCBI taxonomy): domain Eukaryota; kingdom Metazoa; phylum Arthropoda; class Insecta; order Coleoptera; family Chrysomelidae; genus Diabrotica; species Diabrotica virgifera. Next base: position 11,930,241 of record NC_065443.1, on the reverse strand, counting down.
AGAATAGGGGTCGTCATTTGAAAGGCTCTTCAATTCTCTATTCAGTAATGTAAACATTTACATAATTATTTATACAGGGTGTCCAAAAAATGTTTATTAAATTAAATTATTTGACAAAAAAAAGAAGTAGAAGTACACTCTGTATAAATAATTATATAAATGTTTATATTAATGAATAGAGAATTGAAGAACCTTTCAAATGAGCTAGCACACGACCCCTATTCTCGTTTAAAAAAATCATCGATTACGTCATCACGCTCAGATGGATGACGTCACTAGTATACCATATATGCCACAATATCACAACTTAAAAATAAAAATCGACCGGTTTCGGAATTTTTCCTTAAAGCCGCCGGTTTACGAAATAACGAATTTATTCCTATCATTTGCACCATACTGTCGGTGGAAAATAGTGTCGCACACGCTTGATTAGCAATTAAAAAACAAAGGAGTTTTGAATACTGTATTACAAAAAAATCTTCGGGATTTCATCAATCGATGTTTAAAGAATATCTATCTACCTTGGCAACATTCAAATTTTCAGTTTTTCACATAGTTTTTGAGGGCTAAAAATGGCCAATTTCGCAATTTTTCAATTTTTAATCGCTTATAAATGTCAAAAACTATCAACTTTAGAGAAATGTCTCTAAATACCTTTTCTGTTTGGAATGATCCAACTAAAAAAACTTTCTTCCATGCAAAAAAAATAATTTTATGAAAAAAACAAAAAAAAAAGTTTAAAAAATCTTTGACCCACTTTTGGTCCTGGCAACATGCAAATTTGTTAAAAGGGGTCCTTTTTGAGTAAGATTGTGCAAAAAATCCGAATCGGAATATTTTTCCTAGCGGATGCGCATTGGTTTTCTGGACTATATACAACTAGACTTCGTTTGAAAAAGTTTTTATGACATAACTGCCAATTCTCAACGTAATGTCATATTTATTTCAATTCAGAAGTTTTATTTCGTTTTATTTTCAAAAAAATAAAACTTCTAAACCAGACTCATGAACTGAAGGGAAAATCGGTCTTGGGTGGGCAGCATTTGGAAAACTGATAGAAACTTTTAAAAGTGAGTTTCTCACATACCTAAAGAGAAAAATATTTGATCAGTGGGTCCTCCCAGTCTTGAAGTACGGATCAGAAACACTTACCTTAACTAAAGCCTCGGCTACCAAACTAAGAGTCACGCAGTGAAGAATGGAGCGGTCAATGTTAGGAATAACTCTGCGAGAAAATCAAAAACGAATAAATCAGAAATCGAAAGGATAGTCAGGTTAAAGTGGGGATGGGCAGGACACATAGCCAGAATGACAAAGAGGTTATTAGAATGGAGGCCAAGAGAAGACAGGAGAAGCGTCGGTCGACAGCCTACAAGATGGACTGACGACTTAAAAAAGCTAAATAAAAACTGGATGAGAGCGGCGCAGGATAGAGGGGGTTGGAAACGAGGGGAGGAGGCCTATGTTTAGCAGTGGCCTTTTGAGGCTGGATGGTGAAAACTTTTAACGAGACTAACTTCCTGGTTACGCCTTCGTGGTTTCTATTACTTGCAAACCAAATGAATGCTGAATTAAAGAAGACACGCTGAGGTCTATAATTTGCAGCTCACTTCCTGTCTATGCAGTGTGGCAAAACTCCAACGAAAATTTGGTCTCGATACTTAGTTAGGCAAGAGATTAGACAAAAGAAGTAGAGGAAGACCACCTACTCGTTGGACTGACGATCTCAAGAAAATGTCTAGAAATTGGATGCAAATTGCTCAAAATAAAGCACAACGGATAAAAATGAGGGAGGCCTATGTCCAGCAGTGGACGTAAAGGGCTGGATGATGATGATGATGACTCAGTTAGGAGTAAAACTAATCAAGAAGAATTCGCCGTAAAAGGAAATTAAAAGACGTATTATACATAATTATTTCAGTTCGTTAATCATTCATTATCATTATTCCTCAACCTCTTGCATCCACTGTTGGATGTAGGTCTCCTCCATATTCGTCCATTGTTCTCTATCTTATGCCTTCTGTATCACATTTTCCACTGCCTTTCTCAGGTCATCTATCCAGGTTTTTGGTGGTCTACCTCGGTGTCTTTTATCTTCTCTAGGTCTCCATTCTATTTGGTCCACTTATTATCATTTAAACGTCATGCATGTTCAACCCATCTCCATTTGGCTTGTTCAATTTTTTCTATGACATCTGTCACTTTAGTCCTCTCTCTCACTATCCTATTTGGTACCGCATCTCTTCTTGTTATTCCCAACACTGCTCTTTCCATTTTTCTTTGGGTTATTCTCAATTTATTTGCAGAATGTTTAGTCAAAGTTATGGTTTCGGAACCATATCTTATTACCGGCAGTATGCATTGGTTGGAAATTTTTTTTCTTCAATCAAATCAGTAGCGTTCCTTTTAAGATATGTCGCATCTTGTCAAATGCTGCCCATCCCAAGCCTATACGACGCTGGATCTCACAAGTTTGATTGTCTGGACGGTAATTTTTTGGTAAATCGTTAGATTTCCTTGGTTTTAAAATGACTTCGACTGTTGCCTTTTATTAGCTCATGTAAAACACCGCCTGAATAATGTCTAAGAACTTTTAAGCCATTGCCTAGTAAATCTTCCACTTTGCTTTAGAATCTGTGATTTTTTCACGGGTGAAAGCGTTTCGAATACAATTGTTTCAAGCGGAGAAGTGTATTTTATATTCTTGAGGACTTGTTTAAATTTAATTGTGTGTAAGCGGTTTTGAGGTGTTGATGTAGACATTATGTCGGACGCCCTTTGGTTTGGTGTCACTAGATTAGTTGAGCGGTCGGGTAGGTTACTGCCTTCTAGTTTTAGAATCAGTGACCAGGCTTGTCTACAAAAGTTTTTGAAATGTAGGTTTCCAACTATCTTAGTCCATTTCTCACAACTAGTAGTACCAATGCTGTCAAGTAATTTGTCTGCAATTTCCTGCTTTTCGTCTTCACCTATTTTTTTTCTACTTTTTCACTCTCCTCAATAGGTCTGGATCCCACGTATGAAAAAAAAGTCGATTAATAGCAAGCTGAAAATTTGTTAATAGCTTAAGGGTGTCTAGTCGGATAAACTTTAATATATGGGAACATTGGAACAGGGGCAGTTTTAATTGTGGAACAGGTTAAAAATTTGGAACGGTCGGACCACGAAAACGGCACATTTATTTTGTCCGACAGAACAGACTTAAACTCTCCGAACAGAGATTAAACTCTCATGCAAAAATCAGACTGCTATTTATCACCTGTCATAATTCCTGTCATTTGACATATTCTACATGTTCCACTCATTAAAACGCCCATTTGGTGATAAATAGCAGTCTGATTTTTGAATGAGAGCTTAATCTCTGTTCGGAGAGTTTAAGTCTGTTCTGTCGGACAAAATAAATGTGCCGTTTTCGTGGTCTGACCGTTCCAAATTTTTAAGCTGTTCCGCAATTAAAACTTCCCCTGTTCCAGTGTTCCCATATATCAAAGTTTGTCCGACTAGACACCCTTAAGCTATTAACAAATTTTCAGCTTGCTATTAATCAACTTTTTTTTCATACGCGGGATCCAGACCTACAAACCATCCAGGAATATACTCTTTGCGGTACCCTCTAGGAATTTCTATTTTTTCGGATGATATTATTGCTCCAGTTAATCTCTCGTAGTTTATGCTTTTTGTAGGATCCAGCCTATTTGTCAAATGAAGCATTTATCAAGATTACTAGAGATAGCAGGCTAGTTAGTTTTTCTGAACTTCCACCTGAATGCTAATGCCGATTTTGATCAGAATAGGGCTGTGTTGGCTATGGGTGAAATAGGACATGACCTTTCTTGATGCTGGTAGAGGCTGGCCTTTTTTGTCATTGTTTTTTTCTGTAGAAAAGTAACTAGTACTCATTTATTCTTAATCTTAGAACAATTTCCGAGGTGGAAATCTAAACGATAAAGGGGCCGTTCAAGTATTACGTAACGCAGGCTAGGGGGAAGGGGGGATCAAAAATCTTCCAAAATTACGTTACGTAATACTTCAACGCCCCATTACGGTGCGTTAAATAGGGGCGAAGGGGGGTCAAAAGTCTTCAAAAATCGCGTTACGTAATACTTGAACGCTCCCAAATCCAAAACATATAATTTTAGTTTGTTTTCCTTTTCTCTCGTTCAAAAATATTAAAAATATAATAAAACTATAAAAAATTAATTATAATTTTTAAAACTATAATTTTTATATATAAAAATATATAAAACATTATGTCCAAAATATGTATACTTTATATAAGAAAAGCTGTGCGTATGTCTTTAACTTTCATATTTACATACACACCTATAATTTCCAATAAATAGCGTTTCATAAGTTTACATAAGACTAGATATTAAAACGACATAGGCAGTAACCAGTTATTTTAGTACTAATAATACCCAGCTCTGCACAAAAGAACGACATAAAACCAACTTGCGTATGGTATAGAATGAAGACGGTGCACAGGTGCCACCCTCATCAATGTAACGCGCGCCAAATCGTCATTTTTTTAACCGCCCTAACGGCCACCGGAGAAAAACAATTCTCGGCGGTGGTGAAGAACCTAGCTAGAGGTTGTTGTCGTTGGAAACAGAGATGGATTTACTTGCTTTGTTTGGACCACTGAGGAAATTGCAGAATCGGATGTATATTTTCTTTTTTACTTTTGTGTTTTTATTTATAATCCGTTTCAAAATTATTGATAGCACAATTTTTATGACACAGCTCACTTTGCATTTTATATTGTATTGAGGCAGTGGCGTACTGGGCCCCGCAGGGGCCCGCTTTAATGCGCTTTTTGCTTCTTTTGTTTCTAATTTGATGGGAACATTTTGAACTACACAAGTACACACATAGGAAATGTAACTGCTTAATAGATTTTAATTAAGATTAGGTACTTATAAATAAAAACGAAGATTACCTATTCCTCAAAAAATTTGAAAACAAAATTTATTGAAATACAGGGAACCCGGTTGTAAGGTTCCTTACAGGTTTTACCTGTTTTCCAAAGCCCATGTTTCAACATTAGGTTTGTTCGTAGTACGATCCAAACGATCAGCAACCGTTGCCAACCGTCAGACGCATGCGCAGTTAACAGTTGGCGCTGCGCAGTTAACAGTTAGAGTTCGTAGACTACGAACGCGCATGCGTCTGATGGTTGGCAACGGTTGCTGATCGTTCTACGAACAAACCTATTATTTGTAAAGACTACACAGGGCCTGCCTACACGTGATAACTCAAACACTTGTATATTAGCAAGATTCATGAATAAGATGTAGGTAAACTAAAAAATTGTAAATATGCATTGTAAGTTTTATACGGCCATAAAAATAATCCCAATACAATAGGCTCGATACTCGTGTTTATTGAACCGTCATCATTCAGCTTGTACTTTTATAGAGGTAGGTAAGTAATTCTTAAAAATTGAAATTAAATTCTAAATATAGACGATAGTGATAAGGATAACAAGACACTATATATAGCCACTATTTTCTTTTTAAGAAAATCTCGCCGTTTGATAAAAGATATCAACCCCATCGTTATCCAGGGGTTTTTTGATATATTTTTTAAGCGTTTTATCGCCCTAGAGGTTTGTATGTAATTATTTAACTTATTTATAAATGTGTCATATTATGCAATTTCAGAATTTATTTTGTTGATATTAATTTTATTCCAATGTTTATTTTTTAAAAACTATGTTAATTTTCCAAAATTAATGAGGTTTTTAATCATAAGGTTTTTAATTATGACTGGAATTTTGGAAGAAGAAAATTTTTGAGTTTCATTACTTATAATGTCGGGATAGTATCACGAGGTTTTTCCTGGTTTTCCCTCGTGATTTACTATGAGATCTCTAACGCGAGAATTTTAATGTCACCGTTGCATGTGGTTGTCTTTTTAAAGACAGATCACATGCTATAATTTTTTTTTGTGACGGATATTCTTGAGTTGGGGTTGATTTCATGTAATCGAATGAACTATCTTTCAGTAAAGTCGTCCCAGGAACGCAACTCATAAATATTGGCAATATCATTTTAAAGTCTTCTACTTTAAAATGTATCATATGTCGATATAAATGAGTCAAATTAAATAATTTATTAGAAGAATTTTTTTTTACTAAGCAACAACATTTTTGTTTATGTTAATAGTATTTTGTATTTTGACAACGGCACCCGATTTGGGCGTCGAAACGTTAATAAAAATCATTTTTTAATAATATTGTGGCTTATTTCCCATTATAAATAGTTAAAATCATTACTTATAGAAACGGCTGGGGTAGTCTACCCCAGCCGTCACCTCTAATAGTGATCAATCATGTGTGTATGAAAAACGATAGGATAAAAAAATATTAATTTACTGTTTTAATAGTCTATTGTTCTTTTAAAAAGTTCACATAAAAAGTAAGTAAATTTCGATCAAAATAATGTTGGTATCTTTTTTTTGGTTGGTAAAAAGTCGTGAAAATCACTTTCTAATTAGCATCCGAAATGATATTACCGCTTACAAATTACTTTACTTACTGTTTATAAGATATGTAAGATTTGTTGGTTCAAAGTGCCTATTTTTGAAAAGGCTGTAGTCAAATGGGCTTAAACGAGTCACTAATCACGAGTGTATGCACAATTTGAACAGACATTATAACCAATTTTTGTCTTCAGGAAAACAAAAAGTCCAAAATATTCACAATAGCAAAACCTATATTTTTTTATACTAGTTAAGATTTTTGGTATCACCAATAATTAATAAAGTTATTTTGAAAAAACAAAATTTTTTCACAATTATACATTTTAATTTAAAACCAAATTGTTTTCAAAAATGAGCACTTTGAAGCGATAAAACTTACAAATCATATAAGCAATACATAAGTCAAGTACCTTCTCAAGCGGTAACGATTAATTTCATTTGGAATGCTAATTAGGGGGTGATTTTTACGATTTGTTTGCCAAAAAAAGTGTCCGACTTTATTTTGAGCGTTACATAATTAATATTGATGCTAGAACTAAAAAATGACAAAAATAGATTAAAAAAGTTGTGATGGCTTTTTCTCGAAAATTGATTCATTTTTAGTTATTTCACGTTGAAATATTCGATTTGGAATTTGACGAATAAGAACCTACATTTCATGACCTACTGGGTTTAAAGACTTCGTATATACACCATATTTTTCACTTTTTTTATAAGCTATATTTTTACTAAGAATATTTTTTTCGATAACATACTTACTTTTTAAGGGTATTTGCGCTTTTTTTGAAAAATGAACAAAACAGAACATTAACACGCAAAAAATAATTATAAAATGTAGCCAATATGTAACAACAGTGATAGAGACAGATACAGAAAACACCGGAATAATACTAGATTGATAAATGATAGAAACCAGAGCGACAGAACTCTGAAAGAAAATTTAAAAAAATGTATGAAACTAGAAAGAGACATTATTTGTTGTCCTTAGCCTTTAATTTCATTTAAAACAACTTATCCATCGAAGTGTAAAGTATTTAAACGAATTAAAACCTTCTATAAAAAACGAAAGATCTGATTTGAAACAAAGCGTTATGGTATGGTGCACCCAACGAATGGGAGAGTCACTTCATGGTCCAAAAGATTTGAAGAACGGTCTTCTGTAATTTATTCGAACACCAATCAACGAGAGGCACTTAATACCAGTAATATTTTTTATTGAAACAGCTGCCAATTTTGGACAATTTCGAGTTGGTTTATAACCAAAGGTCTTCCACTTTTTCATTATCTCAGATTATAATAAACCTTTGCCATTGCCATGATTCTTTTCATTAAAAAAAAATCAAATCACAAATTAACAAGGGCAAAGAAAACTGTTTAACGAATATTTTTGCAAGTTTTAAATCATTAATTAAATTACTTTGTGTATTACAATAAGGTATTTGATTCCATAAAATTCTGGGCCGTATTAGAAAGAATGAATAACAGCGCAAGAATTGATTCCAGTTGTAGAATACACATAAAATACATATTATACGATAATTCAACTATACAAATAAACGTAGCAGGCTCTAACAACAAGCAAAATAAGAATGGAGAGAGGAGTTAGACAGGGAGACACTATCTGTTAAAAATTATTTGATCTTGCATTAGAAGATGTATTAAAAAAGTTAAACTATTGATCTGTGTTAAAGTCTCAATGATCAATCTAAAGAAGAGGGTATTCAACAGTTGTATTCTACCAGTTATAACTTATGGAATGGAGGCCGTGACACTTCCAGACTTATACAAAATGAGGACGTGCTAAGCAGGAGGAAGGTGGAAGATACAATTGGAAGAATTGCACAAATGAATTGGAGCTGGGTAACGAACGTGACACCACAAAACAACACGAAAGATTGACGAGTAACATTGTATATTGGAGACCACGTCAGCACAGTCATAGTAGAGGAAGACACGAAAAACGGTGAATACACGACATCAAAGCAAAGGTGGAGGGAGACTGGCACCAAATGGCATAAAGCAGAGAAGAGTGGAGAACTTATGCAGGAGTTCACAAAGGTCTCCCCCAATTCAATCCCAGATGAATAGTAATATAAGTAGATATAGTGACCAAAAAAATTAAGCAATTATAGAAGCAAATATATAAAGTTAAAGAGAAAATATATGTAATCACCCCAAATACCAAATCTGTATAATTGACGTTGTTCGATCTTCTCGTTGTAGTTAATATACAGATCATTGTTGTTGTTTGTCTAGTTAGTTTATTATCTGGATCTGGTTGACGTATAACGTTTAACGTTTCTTTAAATTATTTTTAGTACGTTCCTGGATTATCTATTAGGGTGGACGTTACAGTTAAATTTTTTCATGTTCTTTTTTAGAATACTAATAGGACATAGACCTCTCCACCTAATGTTTTTCAAGAATGCGCACACATTTTTTTGTAGGTGTTTTTTCTACAGGTGCACCCTATAAATTAGGGCTTTCTCGCATGTCATGAAGTCATTCCTACTTCGGAAAACAAACACTTTAAATGTCTTAACCGTATCAATAAAAATAATCGATCTCTTCTAAAATATCTATGCTATACATATAGTCAATTAGACTATGTTCTTTGAGCTATTACGTTAGGTTAGTTATTACGTTAGGGTGCTATTTATAATATAGATGACAATATTTGGGAGGTGGATGTAAGAGGTGGATATATAAAAAAAGGAACAAATTTCATTCACATCACATCATTTTGATGTTTGCCTTAGTTGTCCATGGCGAAAATCTGTTGTTTGTTTAGATATACATTGTGGCTCTACCTGTTGTGTAGCTAACTTAGTTCCTGCTTCCTTTCGTTCAAATTTGGCTTCCTTTAAATGTAGGCGAGCGGCACACCCTAATTTGAGGCTTAGAAATCGAAAAAGCGACCATGATAGATGAATGGCAAATTTTAGTCATTCTTTATATTTTCGAGGTCGGTGAATCCGAACATGAAGTTTATTTTTGTCTAGAATTGGTGGAACATGTTCAAAAATCAAATTTTATGCAAAAATGCGAAAAATAAATTTTGATGATTTATCATATTTACCTCGCTGTATCTTTGCTCGCTGTAAATATTTCCTTTTGAAAATTTTATTGTTTCATTCTTCGAGTATTTAGATGACAACGAGATTTGTCCAGAATGTTTACACAAATTAAAAGAGGGGTTGTTAATTTTTAAACATTTTGTCGTCAGATTTCGTTAGTTTCATGTTTACTTAAAAAAGTTGAGTGATAAACTTTTAGTTTATAATTTTAACTAACACAATAGTAAAATATAATTCATGAAGAAGTTTTCTGGAAAATTTTAAGTCAAAATATGTAATAAGAAAAAAGTTATGTGAGTTTATAGACGAATGGCACTCTTAAAAAAAAACACTTATTTTTCGAGATACTGACCACAATGTGGTGAATGGCTAATTTTGGTCTTACTTTATGTTTTTGATGGCGCTGAAAACGAAAATAAGGTTTATTTTGAATTTTATGTGGAGGAACATTGTCAAAATCGCAATTTTACCGTAAAGATAAAAAAAATGAAATCACGTTTTTCTTAAAACTAAAAGTTGCATTATTTTTTTCTATTGAACATTTTATTCTTTGTACCCTATATTTAAACATAAACTTGATTAAAAAGCTAAATTTAAAATTTTGTCATTCAACTTTTGCGATTAAACTTTGAAATTCAGGAATCTGCACCTTTCACTTTAAACAATTCATAACTTTTATTATAATGAGACAGAAAGATTGAAGCAGGTACCATTGTCTTCAGAAAGGTAAGAGGTATATACTGTAAAAATTTTAGTTATTAAACGCAAAAGATGTGATTTCATTTTTTTTTAATTTTTAGGGTAAAATTGCGATTTTGCCACTGTTCCCCCACGTAAAATTCAAAATAAAACCTAATTTTCGTTTTCACCACCATCAAAAATAAAAAGTATGACCAAAATTAGCCATTCACCACACCGTGGTCATCACACCACTCAGTATCTTGAGAAAAGGGCATTTTTTGTGGTGTGCCGCTCTTCTATAAAGTCACATAACTTTTTTTCTATTGCATATTTTGACTTAAAATTTTGCAGAAAACTTTTTCATGAATTATGTTTTATTGCTGTCTTGGTTAAAATTATAAAATAAAAAAGAATATGTGTGTACTTTGTACGCAAGAAGTTATACTTCTATTATAATATAATTTCAACTAAATAAATATACCTACTTAACAGTTACAATACAAAAAATTAACAATAATTACCAACATTTAACCAAAATTTAACAATGCCAAATATTAAAAAAACGAAAAAAGTATGAATCGTCCGGGAATTGAACCCGCAACCTCGCGAATTCTCAATCTCTGGTCCAATGCTCTACCAACAAGACCATCAAGGCACATACTATTAACGTGTCAGATATACATATTTACATATCACCGTGACAAGTGAAAAAACCCAACTATAGCCACAGATTTTCTTAACATTCTGTTTTTTTATTCATTCGCTTATGTTGGATAATAAAAAAGTTAGGCACTTTAACAACTACCCCTGTTTTTCGTCAATACAGGGTGTTTTTCAATAAGTACGGCAAGCTTTAAGGGGTAATTCTGCATGATAAAATAATGACAGTTTGCTTTATAAACTTATGCCCGCAAATACTTCGTTTCTGAGATAGGGGGAGTTGAAATTGTTCTTACAAACTGACGATTTATTTATTGCTCTAAAACGGTTTGTGATATGCAAATGAAATTTGGTAGATTTTAAGAGCTAGTTATTCTGCATTTTTTGGCATACAATTGAGAATTTTATATTCACCATTGGCGTGCATACGGGATATATCTAAAATATTTATAATACGAAAAACAGGGGTAGTTGTTAAAGTGCTTAACTTTTTTATTATCCAACATAAGCGAATGAATCAAAAAAGAGAATGTTAAGAAAACCTGAGGATATAGTTTGGTTATAATTTCAGTATTTTATAAAAGCTAGAACATTCCACAGGGTGTTCCAAAGTTTGAGAAAAAAACACAGTTTGATTCGTACACCCTGTATACAATGACAATGTACCTGTCTAGCAACAATATTATTACAGCGATATTGATAAAGAATAAGGCTATAACATATTAAAAAAATTACTTAAATCGGACATCAGGTTTAGGAAATACAAGACATTAAAAAGACCCATTTTTTGGGGTGCCCGTTTTCTCTGCCGGTGAGTGTATTATATAACTTGAAGTAAATGAGTCGTTTAGATTTAGAACATTCAAAAATTGGGCAAAATACCCTTAAAAACCATGAGAAAACATGTTCTTTGGTTATTTAAAGATGTTTTGCCCAAGTTTTAAATCTCCTAGAGTACCCAGTTGCTTCAAATTATACAAAGCTTATAAAAAACATTGATTTGAGCTATGTTGAAGTTTGTAAAATGGAGAAAATCACCCCAAAACCATCCAAAAAGGCAGTTTTTCGTGTTTTTAAAGGTGGCGCTCTGGTGCACCTTACGGAAAAATCTAAAAAAATTAGAAATATATTTTTTTGATAAAATACATAAAATAAAAAAATCACCTGCAGCTAAATCCAAAATAAATTTCCGCTTTTTTCGAATTTTTTTTTCAAAAAAATGCATTTTTAGGTTATGTAAACTCAACTTACACGTCTATAAAAATAGACAAGTTTTGCAAAAGCGTCAACTATGCGTGTTAATTTTTTGAAATGTTTAAATTGATTGCAACCCACCAAGAAAAATATAATAAACGAAAATAATGACGTTTTTACGGTTCCATGACATCTCGTAACGCCATAACAATCTCGACAGTTCGTAACCGGACAATTGGTAATGGACAATTCGTAACGTCCAAATTGAATTATGCTGTTTATTTTCGTTAACGTGGAAACTACTGTTATTACAGTTATAAATGAAATTATGTTTATCAATTTAACGAATCAGTATCAGGATAAACATTTTAAGGCATTTCATATTTTGTGTTTCAGAATATAATTAAACTATTTAAACACGCAAATAAAAATTATTTACATAAAATACTTTACTTAGAAAAATGTTTAGGTACTTAGAAAGTTAGGAATGTCTAAAGACGGAGGTCGGCTTAAAGATTTCACGAATTACTTCATTATTCCTTTGTCTACATAAGTAGGTATATGCAAATTTAAGGAACAATAAGAGGGATAAACTTTTAAAAATATTGTTAAAAGTTTGTATGTATTTAAATATTTAAAGTTTGTATGTGTTTAAAGACTTTTAATATATTCTGAAACACGATATATAGTAGGAAAAATGAAAGAATACCCATGAACGAACAAATAAAACACGCTGTATTTTCCTGTCACCATGTCACACAAAAACTGGGCAAGTTTCTTTGTGACACGGTGACAGGAAAATACAGCGTGTTTTATATGTTCGTTCATGGGTATTCTTTCATTTTTCCTACTGTATAAAATGTGTTAAACATAGCGGCGGCTCGTACCACTTTAAGAAGGTAGTGCCAGAACTCGGGCAGCCGCCAAAATTTTTAGTGATGGATTCACGATATTGTCAAAAAAGGTATACTGACAACAAAAACTAAAAAAAATATATGCGCGGATACTTTTATCTTATGTATCTTAAGTTTATTGATCTGAGGTGCCAAGCAATTGTCCAACATTGATCAAAACAGTTCCGTAAATTAATTAATAATAAAAACCTCTTAACCTACTACCAGCATTTACTGCTGATAGTGATAGTGCTTGAAAATTGTTATTACGATTTAGTCTCTATTTACCAATTTATAAAAATAATACTATTTCATTATTCACACACATGCACACATTTTTGTAATGTCACTTTTAAAGTTTACGATATATGAAGTTCATTCTTCTATTTTTTGGTTGCAAAGTTTTCAATGACTTTATAATTAAAATTATCAATACAATTTACAAAATGCTTTTCTGCAGATAGCATACCTAAAGCACTATGTTTTAACATCGAAAAACAGCGTTCTGCTTCAGATGTTGATATAGGAATGGTAACTAAAATACTTAAAAGTTTAATAGTTTCTTCAAATGTGCTTTGTAAAGCTTCCTCTACAATAAAACCGATAGCGAAACAGCCCCAGAGGTAGTACTTAATTCGTCTCGCTAATACAGTACTTACTTCTAATTCAATTTTAAACCGAGTTTTGCTTAAAAATGAAAATTGTCTCCATGTTTCATTAAGAAATGATTCGAAAAAGTGATGCTTATAAGCAGAAAACTTCTCCTACTTAAATAAATTAGAAGCAACTAAATGTCCGGAGAAGGTAGACCATTGAAAGATCTGGTACTTTGAATAATATGAACCTTTAAGGCGTTGTCTAATTTGGCGCTAAAATTGACCAGCTCCTTAAATATGCCTCTATTTTCTGAATTTTCTTTTTCGTCGTGACCTCTTAAAGCTAACTCGAAAGCTCCACAACACCTTATAACATTTATAGTTTTTTCTAGCGAAAAATCACCAAAAAAATTTTTTAAGATACTAATCTTCATTGTCAATTAATAAATTAAACTTAAGAAATAATCAAAATATTATCAAAATACCCACGACCATGATGCACTAAAAGTTTAATTATAAATACAAAAACTGTTTAACAGAAAATATACATAATAAAAGCGACAAACCAGCACGTAAAGGAACTCAAAATAAATAGACCTGGCATCATACCCTCGTGCCTGGCACATAGATTCTAATTTTAAGGTATACTAATAGTCAAATATAGCTCTTTCTCTGTCACTTACATAGAATGCTCGTAAAATCTTTCTCTCTTTAGTCGTGCCAGTACTGACTTCGGCACGAAGGAGATTCTCCTGTCGAATACTCTGCGCTGTCGGAAGGGATTGTATTAAGCCCATAGTTGCCATATTTTATATAATTTATGAAGATCAAAAGAAATACACACAAAAAAGTTAACAGGAATTAAAAAGTTTTGAAGATAAAAAATATGTTTCTGCATAGTTAGCAAGGTAGTGCCATGGCTCTATGGCACTACCTCACGGGCCGCCACTGGTTAAACATGTTTATCCAGGTACCTACTATTTCGTTAAATTGATAAACATAATTTCAATTGTAACTGTAATAACAGTCAGTTTCGACGTTAACAAAATAAACAGAATAATTCAATTTGGACGTTACGAATTGTCCGTTACGAATTTGTATAGTTACGAACTGTCGCCGTTACGAACTGTCGCTGTTACGAGATGTCTTATCACGCGTTTTTACAACGTAAATAATTTTGAAAAATTGAATTCTGGGAGTAAGGGCATTTTTCCTAACATAACATATTTAAAAATATTAATGTTTAGTTTCTAAATTCTAAATGGTTTGTTCTAAGACAGCCTTAATGGCTTCGTAAACGTTTTCTTCTTTCCGCCCCATTCCCATTGAATAATTTTACATTTTTACGACTTCCTTCTTCCGACGTATCCCTATTTATAGATAATTGCCGGATGATTTGCTGTTGGGGATTATTCTCACGATAAAAAAACAAACTAATGGTTTAATTGAGGATGGTGGCGATGGTATATGCCCTTATGAAGTTGGTCGCGAAGCGAAATTGTTGAAATTAATGGTGACACCTTGCCGAGGGGTGGACTATCACTACAAGTTATTGAATTTCTCGTGAGAATTTTCTAATTGATGGTAATCTAAAAATAACAAGGTGATATTGCAATGGCCACAATTTATTATTGGTTTTGATTAGTCTCATTTTTAGGTTTGAATTATTATGATTGGGAAAATTATATTACAGAAGCAGAAACCAGGTATTTATTATTTAACCATAACGATTCTGAGATCTGGGATTTTGAGCATAAGAAACAAAAATATACATAAGGTAAAACACACAAGGTTGATAAATATATTTCCCGCAAGTTTCGAGAAATGTCCTCCCAACGTAAAATTAACATTAATTTTCTTGGGCTTAAGTTCAGTGAGTAATGTTAAAATTGGAGACAGATTTTATTTTTCCATTTAAAATCAACGTTTCGGCAGGCAACCCTTGCCTTTGTCAAGATTCTTAAAATATACGTACAAATAAAAGACAAGATGTTATTGTAGAACATGTTAAAAAACTTACCCACACGAAAACGATACACTATTAACAATAATAGACAGACACAGAATAAAATTTTGAAAAATCTAATATCTCATTGCTTACTTTGATAAACAGTAAGTATGTTACAGTGGCGTATATTTTATTTTGTTGTAAAAGGCTGCAAAGTGGACATTTGTTATAACTTTAAGAGGTTTTTTTGAGTGCTCTATTTATTATTATTTAATAATAAATATATAAATAACTGTCTTTATAACTTAGAAGGGAGTTGATAGTACCAAAAATATTTTAAATTGTTTATTTAAATTTGTTTGTTATACGTAATTAAGAGATTATGGCAAATTGTTATTGTAAAAATAGATTTAATAGTTGAGTAAAAAATGTAAAAATATAAAAAAAAAATATCTGTAATCCCATCAGGAAAAAACGACCTGGATTAGTCACTAGAGGCCAGGTCATATGTATAAATAATAAATAAATAAATAAATAAATAAATATTTAAATGAGATTGAAACATATTTTATTTAAGTTGTTCGTATCTTTTTTGTCGTCTATTGCATTGGTGTTTCGTTTTATTTCTATCGACTTGTATATCTCCCTCTTTTTTAATTTTCTCAGTGTTTAAAGCTTTAATGTTTTCGAAGTCAAATTTATGCTTCTTCTCATTCTCATGCTTTGTGAGTGCAGTGGTGTTTTTCTTGTCGTATTTGTGGGAACGAATTCTGGATTGAAGCAGTTGACTAATTTGCCCGCTATAGACACCTTCACAGTTAGTACATGATATCTCGTAAACAACTTGTGATTTTTTAAGTTTTGGAGTCTTTGTTTTCAGTTTGGAGAAATATTTTTTTAAAAGATTGTGCCTCCGTATATTAACGGTTTATTATAACAACTAACGCATCTTTTAGTCAAACACAACATAACAGTGGCTCACAAAGGCAACAATATTTAAAAAAAATATTTCTCCAAACTGAAAACAAAGACTCCAAAACTTTAAAAATCACGTGTTGTTTACGAGAGAACAAACGTTGACAAAAGTTAACAACAAAAATTACAACATCCAAATTAAACTTTATGAAAAAATTAGATTATGAAATAGGAAACTCTAGTGGCACTCGAAATCTCGAAAAGTACCATTAGATGAAGCCAAATATTTTTACAGCACTGACCAACTCAAAGTGTGCCACTGTTGATGACAAGAACGTGCCGATTCTATCAAGCGTTTAACGCAAACTTAGTAGTGTCATTATTGCAGCTAAAACACATGTTTTTGAGTTGTACTGTGCAATATATAAAGAGTGCTGAAATTGTGAAAACATAATTCAATCATATCTCATATAGAATGTAGTGTACAATCTGTCAAGCATAATTATAAAAATATTTAATGATTCCCATAATTGCAACTCTCTTCCCTTTTGTTGTTTCAGCCCTTAAATTTGCTGTTACGTTACGTTTTCAAGTAGGCACTTTCGGCTTCATTCGGCGGACATTGTGTTTCTAACCATGAAATTCCCTTTCTTTTCGAATGATGGATTCTGATGTGTCATTCCTAGACAAAATTCACTGTTAGGAAATAGTAGCATATGCCAGACGAATCGTTATTCATCTCCCTAACCTAATTTTGGGAAAGATCTGGTGCTTTTGCAATCCGTTAGCTCACTTATTAACGTATTAACAACAGTTTTGCATTAGTGTGGTGGGTTGTTGGTAGATATAAGAAAATATGTATGATGTGGTTTCTCGTACCAGACGTTACTATATTTATAGTGCATATCTGGGGATATTTATCAGTTTTTTGAGCAACTAATCATTGAAAGGATTTAATCCTTACCATGAATCCCCCTAGTTTATTCTAACTTGGGGCAGGCAATAATAGAACTGGCTACTCATATTCCATAGTCTAAATACCTCACCTTACAACACAAATAACTGCATGGGCCAACTTCAAATTTTAAACAGTCATTATTGAAAGAATCCTGTCCTTCAACACTGAAAGAAAAAATTCCCGAGAAAAGAAGATTAAGAATAATTTAGCAACCAGCATGCATGTCAAGGAGAAAACTCAACAGAAACAGCAATGTAGAAAGTAGTTCAGAAGTTACTCCATTAATAATAGACAGATTTATGCTGCAGCAGTATCAAAAGTAATATCTGCTATCGTGTGCAAATGGATCAAAGCAAAGCTGAAAAAGAGGCTGATTCTCAAAGATCTGCAAGGAGAGGAGATTTCCGTTAAAACAATAAAAACGTGCCCACAGAGGAGTTCTTTCTCCCCTCTTCTAGTCACTCCTGGTGCATGATTTGATCTCGCTACTTGATGCACAAGGAGTAGAATTGCAACTCCTATGCGGATGATCTAGTATTAATGGTAAAAGAAAAATGTGGCCATGTTCTATCTGTTTGCCAATCCTAGAACAACAGTAGTAGTCAGCTTCACAAGGAGACCGCACCTAAATAACCGCTGCGCTGTGCATGAAGAAACTGTCAAAGAGGTGAATGAGATCAAATATCTAGGAGTAATACTAGAAAAGGGGCTTATATGGAAGTCCCATTTTAAAAAAATAACCACAACAAAGATTTACCTTCGGACAAGTCGAGAGGTATGTGGGAAAATATAGGGTATGCAATCCAAACATGACTGTAGTCAGACCTATGATTATGTATGGCACACTAATATGGTGATCTTAATGATAACAAAAGTTCACTAAAAGGATGCTGAATAAACTTCAACGACAAGCATAATAGGAGCGATATCGAGTAACCCAACAGCCTTCAAGGAGGTCATACTTGACCTTGCTTCATTACGTATATAGTCGGAAAAGGAGGCGAATGTAGGAGCACACAGAAGGTGGATAAGACCCAAGGAATCAGGGCGAAACAATACCACTGTCAAATCTGGAGAGATAATTAAAAATCACCCAGAGTTGAAGATGGTACCAGATGTAATGCAACCTAAATATAATTTTAAAAAGCCATTTGCCTCTTTCCAGCTATGGACGAATGGGAGTCGAATCAAACGAATAGGAGTCGAAAGTAACGAATCTCATAATGGCAGATTAATACTGTGATACAGACGACTATAAAACCGATGAACGAAGCAGTTGGAGCTGGCTTATACAGAGAAAAACAAAGGATAAGCCTTAGTTAAAGCCTAGGTAATCTAAGCTACGATTCTCCAAGAGAAAAAATTATGATATAGAGATATGTATCTACAGGAACTAATAAAGAGGAACTACAGGGACAGACCTATAAAAATTATACAAGGTGAGTCATGAGGAACTCTACATACTCCTACCTCGTATAGAGCCCCTATGGGGAATAACAAATGACCATTAAAAAGTGTCTGCTCCCCTCCCATTGTTTGATAATATACAGGGCGAGTTTCGCATTTTGACAGAAAATTGTATTCGTCATAATTTTTGAACAGTCAGATCGATGTGTCTCTTATTTTGGTCAATCGTTACACTATTACCACTCAATTAACTGATTTATTCAAACTAGAAAAAAATCAGGTCCGGCTTTAAAAAATTAGTTCGTTTGGGTCTTAGAAAAAATTTCACCCTGTATACACTTTTTGAAAACTCTAATATGAATTTTACAAATTAGATAAATAGGCAAAATACGAAATAAACAAAAATGTTGTTGCTAAGTAAAAAATTCTTCTAACAATTTATTTAATCTGACTTATTTATATTGGCAATTCAGACGTATATTATACATTTTAAAGTAGAAGACTTTAAAATTTATCGCCAATATTTATGAGTTGCGTTCCTGGGACGACTTTACTAAAAGATAGTTCATTCGATTACATGAAATCAATCCCAACTCAAGAATATCCGTCACAAAAAAATCATAGCATGTGATCTGTCTTTAAAAAGACAACCAAATGCAACGATGACAGTAAAATTCTCGCGTTAGAGATTCCATAGTAAATCACGAGGGAAAACCAGGGAAAAACCTCATGATACTATCCCGACATCGCAAGTATTTGGTCTTACATTTAATTTACTCTCAAAAAAACTAATACCAAATTCTGACTTTAATATGTTTAAATTATAAATAATATTAAAAATACATAGATATACAATAAGTAATACTAAAATATAAAATTTGTACTAACTTGATATGTTATTGACTTACTAATCGCGGTATTTTCTTTCTATTGACTTCCTCTTTCAGTATGGGTAACCACATCTTACTGCATTCTACCGAGGAATTTGCGACACAATTGGTTTCATTTAGCATAATTAGAGCCGCTTCTTTGATCTTTCTCTTTTTACTATCTGATTCTTTCAGGACTATACTTGAATCTCTCCACTGAACTCTATGTTCATTATCCCATGCATGTTGACATATTTGAGATCTATCAAATTCTCTATTTTTAATATAAGACTGATGTTCACTTATTATAACATTTAATGGTCTTGATGTTTCACCTAAATAAAATTGTTCGCATTCACAAGGTATTTTATAAATACAATTCTTTGTTCTTTCTTGTTAACTGTTAGGTTTAGTTTTAGATAGAATAGATCTCAATGTGTTTGTTGATTTGGGCTTCGAAACGTTAATAAAATAATTTTTTTGGTAATATTATGGCTTATTTCCCATTAAAAGTAATTTACGATATTCAATGAAAATCATTACTAATTAAAAAAATCAAATACATAGCAGACATCGTAACAACTTATCTGTATGTGTGTGAAATACCTATTGAACGAAAAGTATACCAAAGAAAATATATCAGTATGACACATTATATCGAAAATCAGTTAATCTTCCGAACTAATATCATGGAATCGTTGAGTGATCTGTTTTGCGAGAATCACTCTGAAACAATAGGTTGAGTACCATCGAAAAATGAAAGAGAGGAGCAACAAAGAGCTCGTGGAGCGGAATTCACGACGCGTAAAATTGCAAGTGTGTGCCGAGCTCGTGCCATCTGGCTGGCGTGCGTGTGTGGGTACTCGCTGTCTCGCCTGTCTATTTCGTTGGTTGGCAACACTGACGGTCCGGGATTAGGGTGTTACGCATCGGGTCATCCCGAGATCACCCCTGTTTCAATTGATTTTTGATTTTTAATGGAAATGGTGAAAGTTTTTTCAGGGAAAGTTAGAAAGTTTCAAGCTTATGGGACGATAGAATTTAAACATAAACTTTTTGGCTTGAACTAGTAGTTCTTTCTCCATAATTATCGATGATAATTATTATTACAATTACAATCTGATCATAAATGACCAATGAGCAATTTCAATCATCAGCCATCAATGCTGAATCTACAATGATATTATTCTCCTATGTCATTATCAATTTTTTTGATATCGTATCTTCATATGTTTTATTTGATATTATACAGGGTGTCCCAGACTAAATTATCCAGGCTATATCTCTTAAACGAATAGAGATCTTCGAATGGAATAAAAACTGATCTATTCCAATTGTAATACACTTTAATATGGTGCTACACGGTTTTGCTAATAGGCAGAACTGCTAGTGATAAGGGTTCTGAAAAGATGTTTGTTTGTTTATTTACCAGCTAGCTCTAATAAAACAAAAATTAGGACTATGATAGGTTAAAATTTATTAAATTAAGAGTATGGATGTTACGTTACATATGGCAATCGAAAGATTCCCTGTAAAACATAAACGAAAAGAATGGCCAACCTGCCAGATTTAAATTCAATCGTTTTTTTATTTAAGGAAAAATCAATGTTACGTAACACGTTGTTCAAACCCCCCTCCCTTCCTTGTAACGCCCTGTAACGTTTTGCACGACCCCCCTCCCCCCAAATTGCGTTACGTAATACTTGAACGACCCCTTACTGGCTTCTGATGATTTAGTCATACATACTTTTATTTGTGTATATTTATGTTCAATATTTCGATTTTCTGCAATATTATCTAATTCTATAGTGACTGTTTTTTTCAAATTTACTGTATTTTTCTTTTGACAGTAGTTTATCAGGTATATTTTTCCGTTGGTTTCTAAGAATTCGTATGAGCTGCTTCATCGTGAAATATTATTCCAAAATATCTTAAAGATGAGCTACTGTCTCGCATAGGTGATAATTATATTATTTGAAATACAAATAAAGGCAGCTGGACTTTAGCCGGAGTTCCAAATATAGCAGTTAAAATTCTATTCTACGAGCGATAAAAGATATCATCAAGTTAGGAATTAACGTATGGGCCGTCAAGAATGTCAAGATGGTTATTGTCAAAAGCACTCGTACCAAGTTGTAGGTCTACTAAACTAGTCCCGTCAGAAAAATGATTGTAATTTATGTTATCTAATTTAAGTAAAGTGGAATAATCATAAAAAATAGTGTCCTAATGTTTTATGGTTTATGATAGTCAATAAAATTAATTATATGTAGTTTTTATGTTTTTATCGGATATAACTATCGAATTACCGAACTGCTATTGAGCGACTTGTGCCTTTTTTTAAATTCCTTTTTCTTTTATATTTCTTGTTTAAGATTTTTTCATGGTTATATTCAAGATGAAAATAATAAAATAATGATTCACGAAAAATATGTCCAAAAGAGATGGAAAAAGTTCTTTGACAGTTTATTAAATGAAGAATTCGACAGAAAACCAGTGGAGTTAACGGAGACAGTAAAATCAATGCTCACCAAAATAACAAACAAGGAAGTGATTCAAGCAGTTCAAAAATAATAAAGCAGTTGCGTCAGTTGATATTCCTGGGGTAGTGTAGCCCAGCATTAGGAGAGGCAGAAACAAGTTCCTGATACAGAGATCATTCTCCGTCTTAAAGCATTTTTTTAAGAAATGATTTTCACCATTAGTTTTTATATACATCATAGTGTTTCCTACATCGTCACCATTCATTAACCATTAACCACCAAGGAATGCGACTGTATATTCTGTGTTGTGTGATCCAACCTCCAGAGAACCAATAAGGACTAATTACTGAGTGCAGATTCAATCCTACTTTCATATGAAATTTGAGAGTATCCCGTATCCCCACAATTGCTCTAACACTAGTTGTTACTCACACAGATCTCTCACAATCTTCACGTAATCACCGGGGAATCTTTCACCACAGAACTTTCCAAAAAATTCTAATCATATGTAAAGGATGTCCCAATAAGAATGGCTCTCGGCCATATCTCAAGAACCGTTTATAGTACAGTTTTGAGAAAAAAAAATTATAACAAAAGTTGCCTCGGGAAAAGCCTGGAAATTATTTTTGTAATTGTAGGTCCACCTCCAGAGGGCGTAACTGAATATTATAAAATAAAAAATCAAAATTTTATAAAATTTGCCTAATGAAAGGGCACTGGAAATCCGATCATCGTATTCTTCATAAAATTCTGCGCATATTTGATTTCACAAGTTAAAGTCTACCTTTGCAAATAAGAGGTGGGGGTGAGTGAGAACCTTGTTATGGAAAAATGGCTGTAAGTCCGGTTCTGTTTAATCGAATTTTGCAAACTTAGTCTTTTTGAAAACAGCTCTTTTTCATTAATGTAAGAGTTATAATTTCGAAAGAGCCTAGTAAGTAATATGCCAGCTAGGAGGCGTTATTTAAATTTTTTTAGAAATTTAGTTTTCTTTGGAAAATATTAAAAACAAGTATGCATTTTTAATCCTATATTACAAAATTAGACCAAATTAGGGGCCGTCCATTAATCACGTGATGTTTTTTTTGCATTTTTTAACCCCCCCACCCCTTGGTGATACATGGTGAGGTTTAAGGCTAACACCCCTCCCCCCACCCTATATCACGTGTATTTTTTAGTATCTACAAAAAATTTATTTTTAGGTATTTATAAAATACACGTATCTATAAGTATCATCTAATTTTAGTATACAAAATTAAAACTACTGAAGAACTAAAACTGACCTAGTATACCAACCCTGTTTACCCATGTATTCAGTGCCAAAACAACAGAATAACTGACAAGACTACCAATTCATCAGATAATACGTATAATACATCATGTAGAGACTAAAACCTGATAAATAAAATAGGAGACGGCGACAGTGTCAGTGTTCCTAGTGGAAACACATGGTAAGAAACAAAACACTTCGCAAGTGTCCCTTCTTATCTTAAGAATTTAAGATAATTTACCATGAAGAGTAGGTATCTCCCATATCGCTTTTAACATTAACATCCAATATTAATAATAGTACATTGTTTACCGGGTAGGAAAAGCTTAACATTCCTGGACGACTGTGAAGATTGCTAAGTCGAGGCGCAAGCCGAGACTTAGCAACACAGAGTCCAGGAATGTGGCTTTTCCTACGAGGTAAACATACTATTTTTCCGCAAATCGTTTAAAATTCGACAGATATTGATTGATTTAAAAAAAACGCGATAATTTTATTCCCAAATAAATGGTGCTTTGAAATTCCTAATAAAATTACTTGGGTTACTATGGAAACGTATTGAGGTTGAATTGTCAAACTTGACGCTTATAAATTTAATTGCTGGTGTCCTCGAAAGTAAAATGATAAGTGATGATGAAATTTCCATTCCTGGGACTCCTCCAGAGCTGGTTGAGGCAGTGAATACTGCTTCATTAGAATTATTGCCAAAGAAATCAAGAGAAAAGTACGAAAATGCATACAGACGTTTTATGGATTATCGCATGAGTTCGCATGAGCAAAAATACGAGTTCTTTCTCAGAAAATGTTGTAATGGCATACTTCCTAGACCTTTGTTTAAAGATGAAATCTTCAACATTATGGGCCAATTATTCAATGCTGAAGTCAACCCTTGCACTTAAACACAATGTAGATATATCTACATACTCAAAACTTCGTTCTTTATTGAAACGGCAAGCTCAAGGTTATAGGGCAAAGAAATCTAAGATTTTAACGAAGGAAGAAATTGAAAAATTTATCCAGGAAGCTCCAGATAAAGAAAATTTAATGATTAAGGTAATTTACAAGGTTTTAATAGCAATGTGTTTTCTATCATTTATGTAGAACACTAACAACTGTACGGAAATATCATTTCCTTACAGTAAGGAAATGACATTTCCTTACAGTAAGGAAGTCCTGACTTTTTCTTCAAGAAATTTTGACAGGAATGTCAAAATTTCCTGGCGATTTGCGGAAAAACTATTTATTATAGAAATTTGGGTGAAAGGAAAGAAAATTAATGTGTTGTTGTATTGTAAAATGTGAATGAAAAATTAGTTTTTTTATCAGTCACACCAATGTTGCTTTCGATTTTTGAACACGTGTGACGAAAAAATAAATACACGTGATGTATTACTACACCCCCCCACCCCCTTGTGATGTTTCGTGATTTTTTATGGACCCCACCCCTCCCCTTTCGAGCCTCACGTGATTAATGGACAGCCCCTTAGCAACAGAATAGCGAAAACCGCATGTCGATACCTATTTTCTATCTTGAGATATCTGAAGAAACGTGTAAATTTTAAATATAACTGTTACTGGTACCGGTAAACGAAAAGTATTGTGTTATGGAAAAAACAAAGAAACATTTTACAGATGTCAAAGTATGTATATGTTACAGTTCAAGTTGATTCTCAGTTAGAGTTGACTCCAACTAGTTGGAGTCAACTCCAACTGAAACGAGCAGTAAAAGTTGATTTTAGAAATTTAAATCAACTTTTACTAGTTGGAGTTGACTCTTCCTGGATCGATTCAGTAAATGTTGATTATACGAGAATCTCAAGTGCATTTTTGATGAGTGTGCGTTTCTTTGTTTTGACCGTTTCAACTACTTATTAGTATAGCCTGTAATAGTAGGGGAGCCCAAGCGGGGATTTTTGCAGTTACTCGAGCGCGTCAGATTAGCATATGGGGAGAAACCTGGTACCCTGCAGATGTACCTCTACTATATATTGGCTCTTAACACAGGGGAGTTCGTTAAAAAGTTCGCTCGAAAAAAAATATATCCTTAAAAATACTCGAAATTGTCAGATTAAGATAAGGTAAGTTAAGTACATGCAAAAGAGTGTATATTTCAAAAATCTGACCATTTGAGCTGGGCGTAAGGAAATGAGCGAGTCCCAAAATTTCACAAGAAAAAAGCGAATATTTCGGGAAATGAATGACAGATCGAAAAACTAAAAAAATATGTGCTCAATATTTTTTTAAAAATCTACCGAATGATATCAAACACGAGTTCCCACGGAGAGGGGGGGGGGGGGTAAATTTAATATTTTAAATACGAATCCCGCGATATTACGCGAAATGAACATCAGATCGAAAAACTGTAAAATACACTTATTCAATACTTTTGAAAAATCTACCGAATGGCACTAAACACGACCCCCCACGGAGGTGGGGTGGGGGGTTACTTTAAAATCTTAAATAGGAGCCCCCATTTTTTATTGCAGATTTGGATTCCCTACGTAGAAATAAGTAACTTTTACTCGAAACATTTTTTCGAATTATGGATAGATAGCGTAATAATCGGAAAAAACGATTATTGGAAATGGAAAATTAAATTAAAAATGGCAAACGCCCACTAAAATGGAAAACTTTACTTAACTTTTTTTGGTTTTATGACCTACTCTTTACAACCCAATAGGTCCCCATAACGCTCGAGTGACTGCACATTTAGCATACTTTGCTCCCCTACCATAACGTCACCCCCGTTAGGTAAATTATTCTGATTCGATATTTTGCACAAGCTTACTCAAAGAAATACATCCGTATAACAATCCTTATAACAAATACACAGGGTGTCACGCGGTACCGCGGTCGAAAAATTGTTTAACCAATTTTTGATAACCAAATTTACAAAAATAATTTTTATCTACTCTATCTCATATTATGTAAAGCAGCGGTTCTCAATCTGTGGTACATGTACCATTGGTGGTACATATCATTATTTGCGGTCCTGCCAAAGACAAACCATTTTCATTTCCAATAATGACACGAGCCGTCTCACCGTGCCTCGGAGAGCACGTTAAGCCGTCGGTCCCCCTGGGCTAGTGTACATCGACACTAGTTGCTTGAAACAGGGTTAAAGATGTAATTGGCGCCGGAACTGTCCGAAAGGCAAAAATGCCATACGATATTATATATTATGAAAGTCAGAAACTAAAAAAAAAATCAAAAATTAAAGCTACCTCTATAAGATCCTGAAGGAATTTTTGTCATTATTTTATTAATAATATATTATTTTTAATTATCAACAATGAGCGCTAAGTGTGTATTGAGGCGGCCGTCAATGTGAGTGCGAGTGAGATTCACCATTGGACGGCCGGAATGGTGCATCTCTTTAGCACTCACCATTGACGGCCGCCTAATACGCACTTAGCGCTCATTGTTAATAATTAAAGATAAAGCTTAGTAATAAAAGTCCTCTTACAGTAATACATAGTGACAAAAATTTCTGCTGGATCTTGTAGACGGGGCTATAAACTTTGATTTGGTCACTTTCTGACTTTCATAATAATGGATTTTAACCGAGTTATTAAGCCTTGAAAATGCCTATTTTCGCATTTTTCCAATTTTAAATCGCGTATAACTCGACAACAATCAATTTTAGAGAAAAATCACAAAATACCTTTTTTTGCTCAGACTAACCCAAATGATCTAAAAAAAATTGTTCGAAGTGAAAAAATTATTTTTGTGAATTTGTCTAAAAAAATTGTTTAAATTTATCGATCAAGGTACTGCCTGGCACCCAGTAGATTTGTTATGAGGACCTCTTTTTGAGTAAGTTTGTGCAAAAAATTCGAATCGGAGTAATTTACCTAACGGGGGCGACGATACAGCCTAGACTAATTTGAACACATTCAGTAACATTTAATTCCTAGAATCGGCTGTTTGTGTGAATCAGAATCAACTTTTACTAAATGGCATTGGGAAGAGTATACTTTTCCTAGTTGGAGTCTACTTTTACTAGTAAATGTTGAATATAAATCTTCATTTGATATTTATAATCAACTTTTACTGAAACCAGCCGTTAGAGTCGACTCCAACTAGTTGGAGTCAACTCCAACTGGATAATCAACTTGAACTGTAACATATATAATTAATTAAAACAACAATAAGACAAACAACACTATGAAATATAACAAAGAAATAAAAACAACTACTTAGTGACGACCTAAATGTTCAAATACTATAGTTGTCCATCATTTTCGATGCAAGCATTTACTCTTTCAAGAGTAGATTGAACAGTAGTCTCAAAAAGACTCTAAAAGTCAGAATATACTTTTTTATGCGGACGGATTAAAGACCTTGTTTTGCAATTAGGCCACTACTCGAGAAAACATAATCCAGAGAATCTGAAACGCCATTTAAAGCATTCCGAGAGCAGAAATTGAGACTGCTGTTCAATCTACTATTGAAAGAGTAAATTGAATTTTCCCCCATCGAAAATGATGGGCAAGAATTTTAATATTTAGGTCGTCAGTAAGTAGTTGATTTTATTTCATTGTTATATTTTATAGGGTTGTTTGTCTTATTGTTGTTTTAATTAATTATATGCGTTGCCATCTGAAAAATGTTTCTTTGATTTTTCCATAGCACACTACTTTTCCTTAACTTTGTTTACCGGTAACAGTACCAGTTATGTTTAAAATTTACATGTTTCTTAAGATGTCTCGAGATAAAAAAAGGTATCGACATGCGGTTTTCGCTATTCTGTTGATAATTTGGTCTAATTTTGTAATAAAGGATTAAAAATGCATATTTGTATTTAATATTTTCCAAAGAAAACTAGATTTCTAAAAAAAATTAAATAACGCCTCCTAGCTGGCATATTACTTAATAAGCTCTTTCGAAATTATAACTCTTACATTAACGAAAAAGAGCTGTTTTCAAAAAGACTAAGTTTACAAAATTCAATTTAGCAGAACCGGACTAACAGCCATTTTTCCATAACAAGGTTCCCACTCACCCCCACCTCTTATTTGCAAAGGTAGACTTAAACTTGTGAAATCAAATATACGCAGAATTTTATAAAGAATACGATGATCGGATTTCCAGTGCCCTATCGTTAGGCAAATTTTGTAAAATTTTAATTTTTTAATTTTTGATATTCAATTACGCCCTCTGGCGGTGGACCTACAATTACGAAAATAATTTCCAGGCTTTTCCAGAGGCAACTTTTGTCATAATTTTTTTTTCTCACAGCTGTACTATAAACGGTTCCTGAGATATGGCCGAGAGCCATTCTTATTGGGACACCCGGTACATACAGTGACGACGTTTAGATTGGAATAAATTCATTTTCTCGAGAATGGGCGATTTTGGAGAGAAATCCCGAAACAGGTCGGTTTTTATTTTAAATTATGATTTTTTGGGATATATATCATTCTAGTGAAGTCATCCATCTGGGCGTGATGAAGTAATCGATGATTTTTTTAAATGAGAATATAGGTCGTATGCTAGCTCATTTGAAAGATTATTTTATTCTCTATTTAGTAATATAAACGTTAACATAATTATTTATATAGGGTGTCCAAAAATTTTTTTTATGTCATGTACAGGCAGAGTAGAAAAATGATAGAAAGTTCTTCTGATAAAGACAGCGAGCAGGAATTTCTACCAGCTGATGTATATGGATTTTAACCCTTAACTACAGACATCCGGTATTTTTTACCGGCGGGCACTCCCAAAATGTGGATTTCATGGTAACCTCGCGACTTACAAGTTCATGTGTCTCTGTACCTCTCGGGTATTTTGTATAACAATGCTAGTCAAAGCGTGTAGTGTGTATTGTCAATATTTTCTTTTCTATCACACATCAAAAATCTTAACCGGTAAAAATTACCGGATGTCTGTGTTAAGTAAGTATTTTTATATGAGTACTATATTTGTAAATCTGAAATGTTTATATTTTTTAAAGTTTTTAGGAAAAAAGTAAAGTAATGGACTGCGGAAGTCATCCTAGACCTTAAATGAAGGTTAAATTTGACGATAAAAATTTTGAGGCCACTTTGCAAAAATGGAATTGCCATTTAATTCTGTGATAATTTTACCCCTTGCAGATTTTTTCTCATGGATGTAAAAATTTTTGTAAATACTATTTTATGTTTCCTTTGTGATTCTATGTTACGTTTATTTGTTAAAAAAAAGTCTAAATTTTTGTTCATAGCATTTATGGCCGTTTGTTTCGATAGACCAAAATGAATAAAAATGTTACCAAAATTCTGGTTTAATAGATTATTCTTCAAAAATCTTGTATTATATTATTAAAATCACTCATTTTACCATTTTTCCCATATATAGAGACTCCAGAAAAACTCATAATGCAATTTTTTTTGTTTTTTATTATTAACTTTATATTTTGACTCTATTTTATAATGACCGGTAAAAAATACCGGGGATCTGTAATTACGTGCTAATATTGGGATGTCTGTAGTTAAGGGTTAAAGAGGAGCCTTGTGTAAAAAAGGTTTTTTATCATTAATAAGGTTCTCTATACTTACAAAAATAATATGCTACGATTAAAATAGCTTAATACACCTATGACCTATCCACAAATTAATCGTTAGAATGTAAGATGGAAAAGAGGGCGAAAGTTCTCTACTCGTATTACGATCGTCATCGACATCGTCATATGGCAACCGGGCGCTGATCGGCCAACCAACAACGATGGTAAAGGGGCGCGAGCCAAACACGTGCTCAATTCGGTTGGGGCTGCGTGTGCTTTTTCAACCGACATGTACCTTCTCATCCGTAGCCGGAGAATCTTTTAATTGTTTCATAATCAACTGTTGAACTTTCGAGGTACTTGAACCGTGAAGAACATCATTTTATCATTATGTTTATTTTAGTACTCGTTTTTATTAGTACCTACCCCTACTTTATAAAAATATAAAAGAAAATTTTAACTAAAACACGAATATTTATTGTCAACAAACAGTTAGACCCCTCTAAAGAGGAAAACTGACAGAGCGTGTTGCGACATTATGAGTGAAATAAAAAAATGTAACAGAAAAAGATAAAAACTGAAGACGGAATTCAACCCAACGTGAAAAAGATTAAACGTAAGAAGAGATAGAGAAATTTCTGTCAAAATTTGGTATTTATGACCCTTAAAATAACACCAAATGCTAAAATTTATTAGCCTGTAGATAGTGTGGATGTCTCGTCAGCCGAGGGTATGATCAGTGGCGTGGTAATTTTATGGTCAAACTACGTTTTGTTCTAATTTTTATCATTGTGAGAATTAAAAAAACCAACTAATATTTTTATCTCCACCACTGAGAGCAGTCAACTTTTTGGTTGCCTGTATTCTTCGGGACATATTCGGGACATTTTATCACAAAGTGTAAATATTACTAATTTTACCGTCTTGTAGGGTATCTGCGTTCTCTTTCTTTTCCACTATTATATATATTATATCTCTCTTTGCCGACGTTTAAATTAGGACCCACTTGAATCTCGCTTCAACACGCGCCTCGACCTCGTCGTGAGAATTCCCCATAATAACAGTGTTTTTTTTATTAACGTTTTATGGTACTACAATATATTTAACAAAATAGGTATTTGAGAAAACCGTAACCTAGGGACCGTTCAAGTATTACGTAACGCAGGTTGGGGGGGGGGGTCAAAAATCTTCAAAAATTGCGTTACGTAATAGTTAAACCCCCAATACAGTGCGTTACGTAGAGGGGGGTCAAAAATTTTCAAAAATCGCGTTACGTAATACTTGAACGCTCCCCTATTACAAAGTCGTTTGTATTTGAGTAGCATCGTTAAATTTCGAGAGGTAAGTAGATAGGATAGCAGGTATAATAATTAAAAGTACAATATATTAGCAACAGATTACTTTCTACCTGTACCGGAAACTTAACCTCACTATTCAAATATAAATATTGTTATATTTCTATTTGATATGAAAATTAAATTTTGATAATTATAAACAAAATTCAATTTAATATAAAATAATTTCAATTTTCTCAACCACGGGCATATAAATTTAAAACAACCTGTATACAACAAATTGTTATATGTAATTTTAAGAAGTGATTAGAATAAGCGTACGAAACTCGGAACAATGTGCTTAGATAAACAAAGTGAATGACGCGTACCATTATCGTTCTTCTCGGAAGGTCGATCATTAGCCTATGCTAAATAAAACTCAGTGAAATAGATGATAGTTCATTATCGTTTTTCGCGGAAGGTTTCGATCATTAGCCTATGCTAAATAAGACTCATTTGAAAGAGAGAATAGGTCATTAAAATTTGTAAATAGTTAGAAAGTATTTTAGAATGGGAATTAAATATTTTCTTTTGAAATCCATTAAGCATATTTAGAAAGATTAAAAATTGGTTTTGAGGAATATTACGAATGAGAGTTGGTGGTGGAAAATTGATTTGTGAATCTGGAAGGGATATTTAGAAAGTAGGGGAATGGATGACAAAGTGAGGGCAGAATGTTTTGAGCTGTCGAGAAGTGAAGTCGAGTAGTAGACGGTAGTGTTCGAGGAGTGAGAAAGCCGGTGTAGTTCCGTGAGTGTGGAGTATCTATCGTGGAACGAGAAGTAGGACAGGTCGAGAGTAAAAGAACCTCCTTGAGCCCAGAGTGTCCCGGTAGCTGATAGCAGTTTCGAAAAAGGTAGAACACAGCATCACGACAAAAGCAGGAACGAGAGCTATTCGAGCTAGTTTTTCAAAGGAGAACATCACTGGAAGCCAGGACGAGGTTTGATCGCAGCCAAGGATAGCAGGAAAGGGTCTTGTGTGAGGACATTTTCAGTTCACCAGGAAAAGGTCAGTCTCATTTGTTTGGACATGAATGTATGGGTTTTTCGTATCAAATTCCACATAAAAAATTGAATAACATAATCAATAATATCAGAAAAGCTTCATCAAACTTAAATAGAGTTGTTCCTAATAACTCCTAATAGTTAAATGTTAATAAAAACTTTCAATTGAAAACCAAAAGGAAATAAGATTCCCATTTGTAAATGTTATGTTTAAGAATAATAAGAAATAGCAAATATTAAGCATTGATTGCCTTTTTAAATAAAATAAAAAATATTTTGATTATAATTGTAACCCATATGTGTATTTTTTTTACTCTTTTCTTTTCTATCCCGATTAGGAACCATTAAGAAATATTTAGAAGCCACGGAAGTAAGTAATTAATTTATAATTCGCCCTGAGATTGAAAACATATTGATATGTGATCTGGTTAATTAATTAGATTAGTATTAATACATTGATTAAATTAAGTAACATATAAGAATATTATCTCATATCAATAATCAAGATCACATCAACTGGCGCCCAACGTGGGGCATTGTAAAGTATTTCTAGTGGCAAATTTGAAGGATAGAAAGAGTAAAGCCGGTATTTGAAAATTTATATGCCTGTGGTAAAAAGTGAGATACTTACATTTGATAACATAAAATTTTAGATCTCTTTAGGTACAAATTTTACATAACTGATTTAATATTTTATTTTTACGATATTTACATTTGATATATTTATTGACAATTTATAATATTTGGGAAAAAAAAGTCGTCTTGGTAACATACTAGTAAAATTTCATATTTGGCGGGGATAATACTTCTTGAAAACAAATGTCTGTGACAAGAAGCCAAAGCAAGGACAACAAAAAACAAAAAGAACATTCAGACCAAGAAGATATTTTAGACACGACAATCATGGCATCAGAACAGCAAGAATTATCAGGAATAGATAAACTATTACAACTGATGCAACTCCAGTCACAAAAACTGGATGACAATCAACGAAAAGTGGATCGAAAAATGGATGAAACACAACAAAACTTGGATCAGAAAATGGATAAAGTGGAGAAAAAAATGGATGACAATCAACAGGAAACAAAACAAGCGATAGAAGAGAACAATAAGAAAATAGAGGAACGCATAGAAAAGTATGAAATGAAAATTAAAGATCACATGCAAAAACAAGAAATGAGAATGAAGGACCACATGAAAGAACAAGAAATGAAAATTCAAAATAAAATGAAGGAGTTAACGAATTGCCAGAAAAAAGAAATGGAAAGTTTGGAAAACAAGTTGCAAAACGCTATTCAAGCAGACATAGAAGAAGTGGAAAGAAAGATTGCGGAAATCAATACGCAACAAAATGTCGGAGAAAGAAGAGAAATGGTTATACATAGCACAGATGACGTGAAGATAAGGTTTGGCGGGGATGTAAGAAGATTACACCCAGTGCCGTTCATTAATAGCCTGAAAAAGAAAATACAACACATCGGAAATTTCGATACAGCAAAAGAAACTATCAGAAACCATCTCAAATATGAAGCAAGCCTATGGTTCGATAGTAAAGAAGAAGAATTCGGCAATTGGCAACAATTTGAACAAAAATTTTTGAATTATTTCTGGGGAAAGGTCCAACAATTGGTAATTAACAAGGAATTGCAAAATGGGAAATACAATGATAGGATGGGTGTATCAGAAAGGACATATGCTTTGCAAATTTACAATAATGCAAAACATTTACAATATAATTACTCATCGGAACAATTAGTCGAACTGATTGCAAGACATTTCGAGGAAACGCTGGAAGACCATATCACATTGCAAAATTACAAAGACATAGATAGTTTATGCCAATTCCTACAAATAAGAGAATCACGTCTAAGAGAAAGAAAATCAAGAAGGTCGCGAGAAGATTACAGGCCCCGAGAAACACAAGATTACAGAGATAGAAATCAAAATAGGAGGGACTATACAAGACGAGATTTTAATCCCAGAAGGGAAAACGAAAATAGAGACAACGGAAGAGGAAATTATGAACAAAGAAATAGGCAATGGAATGAGGACAGAAATCGAGAATACCAGAATAGAAACACCACACGCTCAAATCAAGAAAACAGAAATAATGGTAGACAAAATGAACAGGGATATCGAGAAAACCGAAACAGATCCGACAGACCAAGAGAAAATAGAAGAGAAGTAAATAATACCCAGACAGATGAATATGACGGAGAGAGACATTATGACGAAAATATAAACTACGATGAGCAACAGGCGTTTTTTCACGACGGCGCTCACTAAAAACCAAAAATCAAACAGGAATCTTTTGTAACCCCAAGGAGTTTATTAAATTGGCAAGAAACAACGAAAAGAAAAATGGAGTTAATTTAAAATTTGTGGATGGATTTATCAACGAGAAACCAATTAAAATTATGATAGACACTGGATCTGAAATAACATTGGTCAACAGAAAACTAATAGAAGAAGTTAACTTAACAAATTTAATTTACAAAATACCTAGGGTAAATTTAGTGGGCGCAAACAAACGGACATTGGCAACTATAAATGAAGGCATACGAGTAATGGTACGACTGGGTAAGAAGATGTATGCACTACAATGTGTAATAATGCCAAACATGTCACATGACATGATAGTAGGAGTTGACGAATTGGCAGAAAAACATGTAGTGATAGATTTTAAAAATAATACGATGAATCTAACAGAAGCAAAAGAAGAAGAACAGAACAAGGAACAGGAGAAACAAAATACGGACGAATCAGGTAAAGAACAAACAGTGGAAATGAATTTGGCAACGAAGCAAGGACAAAGAAGAAAAGGGAGAAAAAGAAAATGAAACCTGTGGCTCCTCAAAAGAAGAGTTGAGCCCAGAAGAAGAAAAATTGAGAGTATCAAAAGCAAAAGAAAACTGGGATTCCTCAAAAGAAGAGATGAGCTCAGGAGAAGAAGAAATAAAGCTAACAAATGAAAGCGAAAAAGATGTGATCGAAACAGTGGCATTTGAAGAGGAGGCATATGAAAACGAGGATGCAGAATACACGGTAAAAGTATGTGAAAAATCTGAGGAAAAAGACAGAAGATTGATATGGGAAAAAGGGAAAGACAACATAATAGCCGACACTCTAACACAGGATGAGGACACTGAAAATAAGGAAACAATTACTCTACAGGTGGGACTAATTAGAGTAATACAAGAAGAAGGGGTATAAGAAGTAGATTAAAGTAAGGAAATATACAGGGAGTTGGTTTTGCCTCGAGAAAATTTATTTAAAAATGCAGATAAATTTTATCGAATACAAGGCGGGGATTTGTTATATTTCTATTTGATATGAAAATTAAATTTTGATAATTATAAACAAAATTCAATTTAATATAAAATAATTTCAATTTTCTCAACCACGGGCATATAAATTTAAAACAACCTGTATACAACAAATTGTTATATGTAATTTTAAGAAGTGATTAGAATAAGCGTACGAAACTCGGAACAATGTGCTTAGATAAACAAAGTGAATGACGCGTACCATTATCGTTCTTCTCGGAAGGTCGATCATTAGCCTATGCTAAATAAAACTCAGTGAAATAGATGATAGTTCATTATCGTTTTTCGCGGAAGGTTTCGATCATTAGCCTATGCTAAATAAGACTCATTTGAAAGAGAGAATAGGTCATTAAAATTTGTAAATAGTTAGAAAGTATTTTAGAATGGGAATTAAATATTTTCTTTTGAAATCCATTAAGCATATTTAGAAAGATTAAAAATTGGTTTTGAGGAATATTACGAATGAGAGTTGGTGGTGGAAAATTGATTTGTGAATCTGGAAGGGATATTTAGAAAGTAGGGGAATGGATGACAAAGTGAGGGCAGAATGTTTTGAGCTGTCGAGAAGTGAAGTCGAGTAGTAGACGGTAGTGTTCGAGGAGTGAGAAAGCCGGTGTAGTTCCGTGAGTGTGGAGTATCTATCGTGGAACGAGAAGTAGGACAGGTCGAGAGTAAAAGAACCTCCTTGAGCCCAGAGTGTCCCGGTAGCTGATAGCAGTTTCGAAAAAGGTAGAACACAGCATCACGACAAAAGCAGGAACGAGAGCTATTCGAGCTAGTTTTTCAAAGGAGAACATCACTGGAAGCCAGGACGAGGTTTGATCGCAGCCAAGGATAGCAGGAAAGGGTCTTGTGTGAGGACATTTTCAGTTCACCAGGAAAAGGTCAGTCTCATTTGTTTGGACATGAATGTATGGGTTTTTCGTATCAAATTCCACATAAAAAATTGAATAACATAATCAATAATATCAGAAAAGCTTCATCAAACTTAAATAGAGTTGTTCCTAATAACTCCTAATAGTTAAATGTTAATAAAAACTTTCAATTGAAAACCAAAAGGAAATAAGATTCCCATTTGTAAATGTTATGTTTAAGAATAATAAGAAATAGCAAATATTAAGCATTGATTGCCTTTTTAAATAAAATAAAAAATATTTTGATTATAATTGTAACCCATATGTGTATTTTTTTTACTCTTTTCTTTTCTATCCCGATTAGGAACCATTAAGAAATATTTAGAAGCCACGGAAGTAAGTAATTAATTTATAATTCGCCCTGAGATTGAAAACATATTGATATGTGATCTGGTTAATTAATTAGATTAGTATTAATACATTGATTAAATTAAGTAACATATAAGAATATTATCTCATATCAATAATCAAGATCACATCAATATATATGTATATGTTACAGTTCAAGTTGATTCTCAGTTAGAGTTGACTTTTCCTAGTTCGAGTCAACTCCAACTGAAACGAGCAGTAAAAGTTGATTTGAAAAATTTAAATCAACTTTTACTAGTTGAAGTTGACTCTTCCTAACTCTTGTTAGTAAAAGTAAATTATACAATTTATACGAGTATAATCTCACGTGCATTTTTGATGAGTGTGCGTCTCTTTGTTTTGACCGTTTCAACTACTTATTAGTCCAGGCTGTAATGTCGCCCCCGTTAGGTAAATTATTCTGATTCGATTTTTTTGCACAAACTTACTCAAACAAATACATCCTTATAACAAATAAACAAATACACAGTGTCAGGCGGTACCGCGCCGCGGTCGAAAAATTGTTTAACCAATTTTTGTTAACCAAATTCACAAAAATAATTCTTATCTACTCTACCTCATATTATGTATAAGTTTTTATTGTGTGAAAATTGTAAATATAGATAGCAGTACATGAAGGGTTTAAAGTTTAAAATGTGCCTGAAGTAATAATGTATTTTAAATGGGATTTACTTTTTCGCACTGTTTTTTAGCTTTCATATAATCAAATATCCTTAACTTTCGCCTTGTCATGGTGATGACATGTGAGCAATAAATTACAAAAAAAGTTTTGACAGTTTTGTGGTTTGACAGAAGTTTGAATTTTTAAATGTCAAAGTTCTGAAAAATTGTAAAATGGGAATGTATTCCAGTGGCGAAGAGTTGCAGTTTTTTTATTTGTTTTTTGGTAGATAAAATATTGTATGAAACTGTGCGTGAAGTACTTTTTGCGCACTTAGGCGATGTATAGCACTCGGCCCGTTCGTGCTCTAAACATCGCGTGCGTGCGCAAAAAGCCTACTTCACGAACTGTTTTATAAATAACTAAGTAGTTCACTCCGGCCAAATTTTTTTAGATTATTTTGGTCATTCGGAGCAAAAAAGGTCTCTTGTGATTTTTCTCTAAAATTGATAGTTTTCGAGTTATACGCGATTTAAAATTTGAAAAATGCAAAATGACCATTTTTAAGGCTTAATAACTCGATTAAAATCTATTATTATGAAAGTCAGAAAGTAACCTAATCAAAGTTTAAAGCCCTCCCTACAAGATCCTGAAGAAATTTTTGTCATTATTTTATTACTAAGCTGTTATTTTTAATTATCAACAATGAGCGCTAAAAGCGTATTGAGGCGGCCGTCAATGTGAGTGCGAGTAAGATCCTTCATTCCGACCGTCCAATGGAGCATCTCAGTCGCACTCACATTGACAGCCGTCTCAATACGCTCCTAGCGCTCATTGTTAATAATTAAAAATAACAGCTTAGTAATACAATAATGACAAATATTTCTTCAGTACCTTGTAGGGGGGTCGTTAAAATTTGATTTGGTGACTTTCTGACTTTCATAATAATAATTTTTAACTGAGTTATTAAGCCTTAAATATGGTCATTTTGGCATTTTTCAAATTATAAATCGCGTATAACTCGAGAACAATAAATTTTACAGAAAAATCACAAAAGACCTCTTTTGCTCCGAATGACCCAAATTAATGATGTAAAAAAATGTCCGAAGTGAATTTTGTTTGTGAATTTGTTTAAAAAAATTGTTTAAACAATTTTTCGATTACGGTACCACCTGACACCCTGTGGATTCGTTATAAGGACCTCTTTTTGAGTAAGTTTGTGCAAAAGAATCGAACTGGAATAATTTACCTAACGGGGGCAACGATACAGCCTGGACTATAAATATCACGATTTGAACATAATATACAGTAACATTTAATTTCTAGAATCGGTTGTTTGTGAATCAACTTTTACTAAATGGCATTGGGAAGAGTATACTTTAACTAGTTGGAGTCTACTTTTACTAGTAAATGTTGAGTAAAAATCTTCATTTTATATTTTATAATCAACTTTTACTAAAACCAGCCGTTTGAGTCGACTCGAACTAGGAAAAGTCAACTTCAACTGGATAATCAACTTGAACTGTAACATATATAACACCGGTTTATAACGTCCTGTGCCTCCCGGTTCCTATTTTCCGTCGATCTGTCCCAATTTCCTGGTCGTAGGTCTCTCTCAGACATGGCTTTTTGGATTCCACTTATCCAGGTAATTCGGTCTGCCCCTTTTCCTTCTTTCCGGAGATTGCCATTCCAATATCAGCTTTAGGAGTCGATGTTCCTCCATTCTTTGTACATGGCCATACCAACAAAGTTGTTTTTCCTGGATTTTCGTCTATTATGTTTGTTTTCCTATTCATAATATCTCGTACTCATTTATTTGTTATGTGTGAGACTCTAGAGATGCAGGCCGATTTTCGCCAGAAGTCCATTTTCAGTGCGAGCAACTTCTGTTCTGTTCGCTTACTCAGTTGCCAAGTTTCACATCCATACAGTACCACGGTACCACGCTGTTAAAGATGATATTATATAGCTGTGTTTTCTTTTCTTTTGATATGGTTTTTGGCCAAAGTAGTGTTGAAAGCTCCTACTACTTTCTTTCATTTTAAAATGCTTTCCTCTATTTCGAATTCTGTCCTTCCACTTTGTTAAATTCTCATTCCAATATATACATAATCAGAGCTTGGTTCGATAACCGTATCGTCCTCTAGTTGTAACTCATTTTCCCTCCTCCTTTACACATACATTTGGTTTTCTCTACATTGACGCATAGGCTCCATTTTTTATAGTCTCGAAACAGCCGGTCTTTCATAAATATCAGATCATCTTTATTATGATTAGATCATCTAGATTACGTTGTAACCAACAGAGATATACATCTATCAAAAATAATCGACGTAAGATGCCTCAACTCAGCAGATGTAAGTAGCGACCATAGCCTAGTATTATCTAAAATAAGAATCATTATGAAATATTTTATACTTAAGAAGGCACCACCAACACAAACAAAAATCAAAGTCGAAGGACTACATACGGAATCCACGGAATACTTATACAGGAAAAGAATATCAGAGAAGATTGCTGAGAATGGAATATTAGAAAACGATAACATCGATGGAAGCTGGCAAAAACTCAAAGATAACATAATCAACGCTGCAACAGAATCACTTGGAGAGAGAAAAGTAACGAATACTCACATAATAAAGAAGAAAGCCCCGTGGTTTAAAGAGGAAGTTATGATAAAATATGAAAAAAAAAGAAAGCCTTTTTACAATATAAAACAAAACAAACACAACAGGCATACAACCACTAAAAACGAATCAGAAACGAAGCGAATACTTTAGTGAGGCCAATGAAAAGGGAGCACTGGCAGAATTTCTCAAAACAGATGGAACACGACTTCTATGGAACACAAAAAGAAGTATGGAGAATGGTCAGAGGCCAGAGGGCAAAGAAAGGAGATGAACGAATTAATAAAAGCTAAACACATTCAGAAGTAAACATGAGCAGACTATTTCCGATCTCTATTTGCTAAAGGCGACGATAATGAACCACCAACACCTGAAGTTACGACAAACGAAGAAATAAACATCGAGGAGGGAGAGGTAAAGGAAGCATTAAGAAAATTAAAAAATAGAAAATCTTCAGAAGAGGACAGAATATCGAAGGAACTCCTAAAGTATGGAGTACAAGATTTAACTAAACACTATTATTAAAACTAATACAAAAAATAATAGAACAAAACAGAATACCACAAGAATGGATATCAAGCATCCTAATACATCTCTTCAAAAAAGGAGACAAATCGGACCCGGAGAATTACAGAGGAATTAATTTATTAAACACAACATTAAAATTAACAACGAAAGTGATAACAAACAAATTGAATGAAATTATAACATTAGCAGAAGAACAACAAGGTTTTAGGTCATTTATATGAGGAATCTCCTGTTTTCGTTTATAGATAGAGTTTCTGGACACCCTGTATTTACGTCATAAATTTTTAGGGGTACTTTTTTGGTGAGGATTTGTTGGGAGATCGTGCATGAATGGTATCACCTAAAGTTGCTTTCTTATTCAGTATTGTTTAACATTTCATGTCGTTTTCCTCTGGCGCTACCTCAAGTCCAAAGTCTACATGAATAAACCGGCTACGATTGAGGCATTGGAGGCCAGTATTACTAGAGTCACTGGTCAAATACCAATCGAAAAGCTCGAACGCGTCATCGAGAATTAAACCTTCAGAATGAACCGTCTAAACCGCAGTCATGGTCAACATTTGAAAGAAATTATCTTTAAGAAGTAATTGTAAAGAATGGTTCTTTTTTACGACAATAAAAATTTTCAAATAAAATTCACATTTTTCATTGTTTTTTCTTTTTTAAAAAAAGTACCTCTAAATGAAAAACTGTAGCGACTATAGAATGATAAGCCTTATGAGCCACACCTTGAAAATCTTTCTACGTATCATCCACAGTAGAATCAGAGATAAATGTGAAGAAGACCAGGATGAAACACAATTTGGCTTCAGAAATGGACTGGGGACCCGGGACGCACTCTTTGCACTAAATGTGTTATTGCAGAAATGCCGAGATCAAAGGAAAGACGTCTTTGCTGTATTTATTGACTATGAGAAGGCCTTTGATCGAGTACAACATCACAAATTAATTAAAATACTAAAGGATAAAGGAGTTGATAGTCAAGATGTACGAATCATAGAAAAATTATACTGGCGTCAAACAGCGACAGCTTGCATAAATGGAAAATCAACAGAAATATGCAAAATACAAAGAGGCGTCAGACAGGGTTGTATACTGTCCCCACTGTTGTTCAATGTGTATTCAGATAGAATATTTAAGGAAGCGCTGCATAATTTGGAATGGGGTGTGAAGGTTAATGGAATTCTGATAAATACAATCAGATATGCAGACGATACAGTTATTTTAAGTGATGATATGAATGGATTACAACACCTTTTAAATGCCATTGACAGAGTGGGAAGAGAGTTTGGCCTAAATATAAACTGTTCAAAAACAAAGTACATGGTATTTAGCCGTTTGGCCCATCACGATTCACGGTTATATGTTGATGGTCATATGATTCAAAGAGTACCCAGTTTTAAATATCTTGGTTGCCATATTACTGAACAACTAGATCCAGATAAAGAGATAAAATGTAGAATCGAGATAGCCCGCACGACATTTTTAAAAATGAGGTCATTCTTCTGTAATGATACCTTGCAACTTCAACTTCGAAAGCGCATGATTAAATGCTACATTTGGTCAGTCCTCTTGTATGGTGTCGAAGCATGGACATTAAAAATATCCACCATTAACCGTTTGGAGGCCTTTGAAATGTGGCTGCACAGACGTATTCTAAAAATACCATGGACGGCTATGCTGACAAATGTGGC
Source organism: Diabrotica virgifera virgifera (assembly GCF_917563875.1). NCBI lineage: Eukaryota > Metazoa > Arthropoda > Insecta > Coleoptera > Chrysomelidae > Diabrotica > Diabrotica virgifera. Next base: position 11,887,920 of record NC_065443.1, on the reverse strand, counting down.
AGTCCTTAAGAGAGCAAATGCTACCCGTGAGCTGCTTGATAACATCAAATATAGAAAGATGGCCTATTTTGGACACGTAGTAAGGGGAGACCGGTATAATATTCTTCAACTTATTATGATGGGTAAAATCGAAGGACGCAGAGGAATTGGTAGAAAGCAGGCCTCTTGGTTGAAGAATATCCGGGAGTGGACAGGAATAAAGAAAGCAGAACACCTATTTAGAATAGCTCGAGACAGAGACAGTTTCGCCATGTTAATCGCCAACGTCAAGGGGACTTGATAGGGCACGTTAAGAAGAAGAAGACCTCTAAATGAATCACCCTTTATTATTATTTTGAGTTTGTTGAGATAATTTTACAAATTCTTGGGCAAAACTGACAAAAGTACAGACGTATTGTTGTTATTATATTTTATAAAAATGTATTTGTTGCCTGTTCCGGCCTCAATCTAATAGGTATCTATGTCGGTGTCCAATATTCGAAATGGATAGTGCAAGAAAATAATAAACCAGCCGTTAGTTCGGCTTTCTTAAAAAAGGTAAAATCTTTTGAAATCATTTTAAAACTGTTCTACTTTTTGATATGTAATTAACTAATAGAGCGCTATTCAACACCCCATGTGAAAGTTGTGAAAAAAGCTTTCTCACCCTATTTATCAAAGTGATATTTGAAAGAGTGTGAATCTCCACTTTCTCTATAATATTTTCGATAATACTCAATAAAACAGATCCTTAATATCTTCATTTGTTTTAATGTTTGATGGGTATGTATTATACGGTTCTAAAATTTGTCTGGCTCTAAAATTAGAGTCAGAGGAGACGGATCTATGAAAAAAAAAAGAATGTGTGTGTACTTTGTACGCACGTAAGAAGATATTCTTCTATTATATAATAGGTAATTTAAACGAAGTAAATATACTTAAAAGGTTATTTGTACTTATTTTATTTAAAAATCAAACTAACTTTCTTATATCTACCACTTTCAAAAAAGAAGAATATCTTCAAAAATTATATAATAATATACTTACAATCATAAAATCTATAAAAAAAAATAAAAAAATAATAACTTGCTTGGGGCTTGAACCCACTTCACGTCAACCGCGCCGTACGAAAGTTGACGCCATTTCAAACTGCACCAAACTCTCGTATACGTCATGTGGGAATATACACAAACTAAACGTTTACACCATAAATTTATATGAATTTAATAAAATTATTAGTTTGATTTTTGTCGAAATAAAATACAACAAAATATAGAGTAAGAATATAACAAAATATATGAGATGAAGATTTGTAGAAAGTTTGTTCGTAATCAGATTATGTAAATTAAAGCATTGCCTACTAATAGGTAACTACATTATTTTGTTTACATTTTCCAAATAGATAGGTATTGAAACTATTAGGTATTTCCAACTGAAACATTTAGAATTACGTAGCTGCGGCTTTTCAAAACTATTTAAAAAGTCACTATAATTATAAATTTGATTTTATTTCTGTCCACACATCAATAAAAACTAATATTATACAAAATTTTTGTTTACCGATAACCTCCATATTGAACCATTATTGACAGATCATTTCAAAATTTCAACACCCAATCAGAGTCCGTATAACAACTAATACCATACTGTCGGTGTGCGCATGCGCGGGGATCAATAAAATTTTACCCTCAATCGATTCGCCGCTAAAGAAGAATATCTTCAAAAACTACATTTGCAGATGAAGTTGTGTGATGTAACTTCAATAATAACAAATTACTTTCTCTCCCTCTCAAATAAGTCGGGAATATTAACAAAGAAATTTGAATATTTAAAAATGATTTTTTTTTCTAGTTTCCTTGTTTATAAGTTTAAAACGATTTATTTTGGAGCAAAATTTTGGAGTTTAAGAAAAAAACAAGGTATGATACAAAAGCCTTATGACGAAGAAGAATAAGAGCACACCACCTATCCAATGCATTTTAGAGAATTGAAATAGGGTTATTTGGGCGGCCCTAAATTTTTTTTAAAATTATGAACAATTTTTTGGCTAATCTTATTTTGTTTTTTTGTCCAGCAACCTATATAATCTCCGTTTAGGTAATTTGAATCGCATGTTTATTGCAATTTAATCAAAAAGACTGAGAAAATATTTTTTCTACGAGCGTGCAAAAATGTCTACTTTCGCGCACGCGTTTTAGTTTAGAAAGTTTTACTTTTCCGCACGCGTGTTATTTTTCCGCGCGCGTTTTACTTTTTCGCACGCGTGTTAATTAAGATAATACGTTAATAGGGCTTTAAAGGAATTATAATACATGCAATAAACTAATATTTAGATATTATTTACTAATTTATTTCAAATATATCTTATTGTGTTCATGTTTTAATGAAATTAACGCGAGACTTCGATGAAATAAAATAATTTTGACATAATATTCCAAAGTCAAATCAGTAGACAATAACAGTGGTTTTGAATCGTCGTCATGGAAACAAGATCGTCGTCATGCTAACCAATTATGCTGAAAGTTTGGTTTTGATAACCTTGTCAAAGAATTAATTTGTGTATGTATTTTCATATTAATTAAATTAATTGATTAAGATTTGGTCATATTTTAAACACTCGTAGAAAAAATATTGTTCCTAATGCTTGCAGAAACTCTCTTTTCCGCACTCGACTGCTTGCCGAACTCCCGTTTCGCGTCGTTCGGCACACTGCTAGTCGCGTGCGGAAAAGTACGACTTTCTCCACTTGTTAGGAAAATAACTACATATATTATATCGAAATTATATTAGAAAATTAAACTGCAATTGAGTTGTTCAAGATACGTCAGACAATCGTTAATTTTTTTAATAAAATCGTTCTTTTCTCCGAAAAACGTTCTTTTCTGGAAAAACGTCAGGAAAGAAGTTTGAGGATAAGGAGACTTGGTGGTGGTCAAATGAAGTACAAGGAAAAATAAAAGAGAAGGGAAAATTATATAAAAAGTGGCAAGAAACCAGATCGGATATATATCTTCAAAACTATATGGTCGCCAAAAAGGAAGCGAGAGTAGCAGTAGCAAAAGCTAAAGCAGAAGCGTATTCAAACCTATACGATCAACTTGATACCAGGGAAGGCGAAGCAAAGATATATAAAATAGCCAAACAGAGAGCAAAGAAAGCAAGAGATTTTAATCAGATTAGATGTATCCGAGATGAAAATAATAAAATACTAATTCACGAAAAGGATGTCAAAAAGAGATGGAGAAAGTATTTTGACAGTTTATTAAATGAAGAATTTGACAGACAGCCTGTCGAGTTAACGGAGACAGTAACAGCAATGGTTACCAGAATAACAAACGAGGAAGTGGCTCAAGCGCTTCAAAAAATAAAGAAAGGAAAAGCAGTAGGACCAGATGATATTCCTGGGGAAGTATGGAGAGCATTGGGAGAGACAGGAATAAGTTGGCTAGCAGGTCTATTTAACAGAATTATGGAAGTTGGACAAATGCCAGACGAATGGAGAAGCAGTATATTAGTACCTGTCTACAAAAACAAGGAAGACATACAACAATGCACAAACTACAGGGCTATAAAACTACTTAGCCACACCATGAAAATATGGGAGAGAGTAATTGATAGACGGATACGTGAAGAAACCGAAATATCCGATAATCAATTTGGCTTTATGCAGGGCAGATCAACAACAGATGCAATTTTCATTGTAAGGCAACTGATGGAAAAATACAGGAATAAAGAGACCAACGCTCATATGGTATTCATTGATCTTGAGAAAGCATATGATAGAGTTCCTCGAGAGCTTCTGTGGTGGGCTCTCAATAAGAAAGGAGTCCCTGGCGAATATGTAAAGATTGTGAGAGATATGTATGAGGGAGTAACGACTAGTGTTAGGACAGGTGTGGGAGAGACTGATAAATTTCAGGTGAAAGTAGGATTGCACCAAGGCTCGGTGCTTAGTCCTTATTTATTCTCATTAGTTTTGGACCAGATAACAGCGAAACTACAGGGTAGTATTCCATGGTGCCTAATGTATGCTGATGATGTAGTGTTAATAGGAAATAGTGAAAGAGAACAAAAACTGGAACCGTGGAAACAAGCTCTGAAGGAAAAAGGTTTAAAACTTAGTAGGACAAAAACAGAGTATTTGGAATGTTCATTTAAAGATGGAGTTACTACAAATAAAATGGTATCTTTGGATGGTGAAATGATTGTGAAAAGCAATAGTTTTAAGTACCTAGGATCGGTATTACAGAGTAATGGAGAAATATATGGAGATGCATGCAGTAGAATTAGGGCTGGATGGATGAAGTGGAAAGAAGCTAGTGGTGTGTTGTGTGACAGAAAAATTCCAATGAAGCTGAAGGGAAAATTCTATAAAACAGCCATAAGACCGGCTATGATGCACGGAATTGAATGTTGGGCAGTGAATAAGAAAGAGGAACAACGAATGCATGTGACGGAAATGAGAATGCTTAGATGGATGAGTGGAGTGACAAAGAAGGATAAAATTAGAAATGAGTATTTTAGGGGAAGTCTAGGTGTGGCACCAATTGATGCCAAAATGAGAGAGCATAAGTTAAGATGGTTTGGTCATGTTCAACGTCGAGACGTTAATCACCCAATACGAAGAATAGCTGAAGTGCAGATTCCTGGAAGGAGTAGGAGAGGAAGACCAAAGAAGAATAAGGCAGGACATGTTGGTAAAGGGGATTAACATTGATATGACCCAAGATAGAATTGCGTGGAGAAATGCAATTAGGGAAGCCGACCCCGCATAGGGATAAGGCAAAGAGAATGATGATGATGATGATTTTCTCCGAAAATAAATGTACGTCTTTGAGTCTTTTTGAAGCTGTCATATTACAGAGTTATATAAAACTCTGTTAACTATATTAAGAAAAATACATTTTAATAAATTCAATGAATATTCGTATTGAATAATCGTATTGAAAGACAAAGTAGTACCATGTAAAATGAACTAAAAATTGACCGTCTGCAAATTCGTTTTTAAAAAGTAAAGCGCCCACAGTAGGTACTTTCTTTTTCTGATTTGAATACTTAAAAAAATATAAAATCATCGATTTTATGAGCAATTACCATCCAAGCTGCGGTAATTGAACATAAGGTGAGCATAAATTATATGTATTACGGTGGGAAAAATGCAAAGGTCTTTAATTTAAGACTACTACTTTCTTGATTAACTTCCAGGAATAAAAAGTATAATCTTTGGTGCATTGTTGCTTTCAGTACAAAAGAAACGAAATGTTTAACGGCAATCATATAATAAGTATATCATATATCTGTTACAAACTGACTTATTGAGGCCAGACATAGTAGCATACTTTTTTGAATCAACACGCAAATCAGCTACGACGAAATTCTAAAAATGTAAAAACACTAATACTAAAATAAAAAATAAAAAGACTAAGACAACATTAATTGGTCCCCTTTTTACTAGGAGCCGTCTCTTTGAGATGAGCGATTACCACAACAAACTCATTCTTCTTCTTTCTCAGTTTTTCCCTTTTCAGAGCCTCTGTTCCTTGCTCTTCTTCGCCAGTCAGGTTCATTTAAACCTTCCTTTCTCCAGTGCTCTGCTGCACAGAGCTTCCATCTCCTCCTCGGCGTCCTCTACCACTCTACCCCTCTTTCCCTTAATTTTTAACAACTGTATGCTTCATTCCACATATTTTTCGTTTCTACGTCTGACTTGACCAGATCATTGCAGTCTTTGTTTTACTAATGTTGACATACTGATTTGCCAAAACTAAAGGTATTTGGGGATAAAGCATCGGTATACAAAGAACAGGTATACAAGAAAATATAATTCAGTGCTACCGGTATAATAATTGGATAGGTATAGTGAAGAATGCCATATCTTATGAATGGAGGAGACTATAGATTATGCACTGAAAAAAATATTGTACATAGTACCAATGAACGCCAATCATTGACTTTTTTACATTGATCCAATGAAAATTTCGTTAATACTATAAACACGTAGTCATTAAGTAATGACCATATTCATTATTACAATGTAATTCTATTCATTAAAAAATAATGAATATAATCATTAATCCAATGAATCTTTTTATCTATCCAATGACTTTTTTCATAATACTAATAATTTGTTCATTGTATATATGAAATTATACATCAGGATTATGCGGTTAAATTAATGAATATAAAACGTTGCACTAATGTACAGTGTTCTTTAAATTACGAACTCGTTTATTGAATCAATGTTTTCGTAACATTAAATCAATGTTTTCGACTTTGATTAATAACTCGATACATTGTTTTGATGTAACGCAATCATTGTATTAATGTAATATACCTGAATCAATGATCAATTCATTGTAGCAATGATCTTGTACATAAACTGATACATTTCTTAAAACTCTATAAGTGTTTTTATTGGTGTAAAAATATCACGTGACAACAGTTGCAGCCTCCTAGCAGACAGTCACCTTGCAGACTATGAGGAGCGGTGTTTGGCACTAGTGATTTGGTTGATGTTTCTAAGGTATGTATTTACATATATTTTTAACTGTATTTATAAATTATTTTGTTGGATTTCTATAAAAAAAGTTGTACTTCTATTTCCACTTTTGCAGATTGATATGGACTTTGGAGGGGCATTTGGAAATGGAAATGGACTTATTGATGGATGGGACAGCAATTTCGAAAGAATTATCTCCTTTCTTCAGTGTGAAAGTCATATCAAGGATAAAACAAATAAATTTTTATTTGAAAAGATTACCCTTGACGACATTACGGAATGTAAGTATTACCTATTTCATTATTCAATCCTGCATATCCAGTATTAATTAATTTTTGTTCTCTGTAAATTTTTTCAAAAGCTAATTCGACACAAAGGTAAAAGAAAATAGGAACCATTTGAAAATATTTCTAAATGGTGTAATTTTATAAAAGATTAGTAAATTAAATCTTTAGGTGATTAAACCATAAATAATTGAAAAATATTATTAACTCTTGCAGTCGATAGTATCTATCAAAGTAAAAATAAACATCCAACATCTAGCAATTTTTTTCAGGATAAATTAAAATATTTCTATAAAAAAAAGTGATACCCAAAAATACAACTATGTTCACTATTTAGATTTTTTTTTATAATAATAATTATAATAAATTGTAGATGGCTAACATGCAGTTATTCTTTGGGTTCTACATCGATATTTTGTACGAACTAATAAAATATACCATCAGAGATTTTCAGTAATCATTCTTACATCGGGAAAACCCAGCAAGAAGTCGAAGATCATATTAGATTTTTGAAATCAAAGAAAAATGCCATTCAACCATTTGCTTTTTGTATGGGTGGTGATAATTAATCCCAGAGAGATGTTGTATTTATGGAGATGTTATTGTAGATGTATTTATTTTCACGATATCAGGTATACATTTTTTATATAATATAAATATATATATTTTTATATATTTTATAAGAAGAATCAATTTCTGTTATATTTATTCTGTTATATTTATTCAGTTTTTTTTGCAAATTACATTATAAAAAGTTGTTTGTGTTAATTAAAAATATTTGTTTTTTTTTCTTTAAACTTATAGATAATACTTAACATTAGTTTGAGAATCGGCAAAAAATCGTTGCTTCAACCTATATTTGAAATATTTACAGTAGGAAAAATGAAAGAATACCCATGAACGAACATATAAAACACGCTGTATTTTCCTGTCACCGTGTCACACAAAAAATTGGCCAGCGGAAGTACATGTAATAATTGTTGTTACATGTACTTGCACTGGACAATTTTCTTTGTGACACGGTGACAGGAAAATACAGCGTGTTTTATATGTTCGTTCATGGGTATTCTTTCATTTTTCCGACTGTATGTAGATATTAAGTCGTCATTTTGTTTACTTATTAACTATTTGATGTTATATACAAATATACATGAAGATGCCATTCACTGAACCAAAAAAGTACGTAAATATAATGAAAAAAACATTGATTCAAAAACCGGGAGCATTAATTTTCGTCCAATGATCAGTATCGTTGGTCAAATGTAAGTAGATACATTAACTAATGTTCAAAAACATTAATTTTTATGAATTAGTACGTCGGTTCAATGTACTTTCTAGTTAAGAATTAATGTACCGATCCATTGATTCAATGTACCGATCCATTGATTCAATGTACCGATACATTGATTCAATGTACCGATACATTGATTCTTAACTAGAAAGTACATTGAATGAACGTAATAATTCATAAAAATTAATGTTTTTGGGCATTATTTATTGTTTCTACTTACATTGGACCAATGATACTGATCTTTGGACGAAAATTAATGCTCCCCGTTTTTGAATCAATGTTTTTTTCATTATATTTACGTACTTTTTTGGTTCAGTGTGGAATCATCATCATCATCACGTAGCGCTACAACCCTGGGTGGGTCTTGGCTGACTGTACAACTTTCTTCCAATTTGTTCGGTCTTCCATCAACATAGGGTCAAATGGAATGTTCATTTTTCGGAGATCTGCTTGGATGTTATCTCTCCATCGCATTCTGGGACGTCCGAGTGGTCTTTTGCCTGTAGGAATCTCCTCCCATACCAGTCTTACAAGTCTCTCGTTTTGAAGTCTGTGCACGTGGCCTGTCCATCTTAGTCGCTGTGATTTAATTTCTTGGACAATATCGGTGTCATTGTAGAGTTCTTTTAATTCGAAGTTGATTCTGATCCTATACTGGTTTGTGTTAATGTCGTGGTGAAGTCCGAAAATTTTTCCAAGTATTTTTCGTTCAAAACGTCTGAGCTTTTCTTCGTTTGATTTGGTCATGGTCCACGTTTCGCCACCATATGTTAGTACAGGTCTGACGATGGATTTATAGATTTTGATCTTGGAACTTCTTATAAGATTTTTTGATTTTATAAGATTATCCAGTGCGAATAAACAGCGATTTGCTGATTGGATTCTGTCTTTTATTTCTTCAGTAACATCGTTGTCAGCTGTGATCACGGCCCCCAGATACTTAAAACGTTGTACTCTTTTGAAATTGAAGGTGTTGACCGTCACATTTTGTCCTATCCTGTCTCTTCGTGTCGTTCTATTTATACACATATATTTCGTCTTCTCTTCAATAATCCTCAGCCCTACTTCGCTTGTTGCGAAGAGATTATGGAATCCCATTGCAAAACAATTTGAGCAAAAGATGTCAAATTTTATGTAAATAACTACTACTTTACGAAATCAAACATAAATCAAAAAGTTCCAACAACAGAATAACTCTGATATTAAAATATTTACATCAAATGCTTGATCTAACTATCTCTTCTTTTGACTCTCTTTTTGACTCTTTTTTAGTAGGTAGTTCTATAGAGATCCTTAAACAAAATTAGAGAATATTTATACAATGTTGAAAATATTACTAACATAGTTGAATAAATATAAGTATATCTATTCAGGAAATAAATTAGATATGAAGGGAATGAAAATACATAAAACAAAAATTGGTATGCGAAGATATAGAACATTTTGATATGAAAGAATAAAGGGATTATGAGCGAAGAAAAACGAAGTAAGAAACGATAAAACAATATAATCAGAAAATATTGTTTACTAACGAATTGTCTGATCGCAGGAAGTAATATCAGAAAGGAATGGAATAAACTATGGAATGGCAGAAATATATAGAAACTGAGCTAAAAGTACATAAAAAACATGGGTCTTTAGGTTTAGGTTGCTAAATCACAAAAACGATTAGACACAAAATGAGTTTTTTTTGTTTAAAACGAAAAAAAAATGGGTGGCACACCTCAAGCTACAGCTAAGTAAATAGTAGTGAATAGTAAAAATGGTAAAAATATTGGCATATCTCTCAACAAGGAAAAAAGCAAAAGTGTAACGAATTTCTGTAGCTATAGCTGTACCTTCATCCGTGCATTTGTTAGATGTTGCCCTGAAAACTCAGGGTCTTCTAACACGACTACCTCACATTAGTCTCATTGTTCCTGAAGTGATCCTTTTCCCAAGTTAACATGCTCCTTTTCTAACTTGGCTACACCGTACTGATGTACTGATGACGACCGACCATTAGTCTGAAATACGGCCATCTTTTTATTATGTAATTTCTTTCTGTCTTTCTTTTTGCATTCACATTCACATTGCGAGTTTTTTGCCAAGGATTTTCCATTTCTATGTTTATAGTTAGAATAGAATAGAAATATGCAGTGGCGGCTCGTGATTTTTACAATAGGGGAGGCTATACCTAACTGTAAAATATCTATACAAATTTGCACTAGCAAAAAAATGCGCCAAAAAATGTAATTTAAGGCCCCATCTTTTGACCATTTTTATTTACATTTCATAATATCATCCTAATTCATAATTTCATGATATCATCATTTTAAAAATAGTTAGTCTAATAGTAAAAGTTTAATACCAAAGTTTGTGTCGTTTATTTGTTAACAATTCCATTTATTTGTAAATAGATACCTATGCATATCAAAATAAATACAGATTTGAAGTTTTGCAGTCCATACATAAATGAAGCTTCAAATTTTTTAAGATACTCAACTGAATTTTTTTAATTCTAAACGCGGCCTACTGCGAATTCAAGAACACGATAAATTACCGATATTTTGCTTTGAGTTAGAGATATCGGAAAAAGTTATTTGAGCAAGTTGTTCCAAATATTATTATAACCCCACATACCAAATTTCATAACAAAATTCGCACTTTTAGATTTTTCATTATTTTTAGTCAGGACCCTAAAATTCGTTGTCCCGAGACGCACCCAACCACCCAACGGAGCTGAGAAGCTACACCATAGATTTATAATACTCTAGATTGCGCCTTACGATCTTAAAATGGGTGACGGTTGCGACAGAGATAAATGAGCCTATTTGGTCGGTAGTCTCTTTCTAATTCAAGGGGAGTATCGACGACGTCACTATCCTACTCTGTCGTCGAGTATTTTAGATGGTTTGACAGTTCGAGCGGATGGCGACGAGAACTGGTCGTTTGTCTTCGGACGTGGATAATCCTGGTTCGAATCCCATACCAATCTTTGCTTTTTTTATTTTTAATTTAATCAATATTGCGTTTATTAGATATTATTACATCTCTAAAATAAATCTATGCAAAGAAATATATAACAAATAAGAAAAACTGTGTAGGTACCTATAGATTTTTAAAAATATAAAAGCCAATGTTATTTTTTTTAATAAGTTAATGGTAGAATAGTATAAAGTAATTAAAAATATTCGTAAAAAATTACCAATAATTAATATCAACATAATGTACCATCGATTTATTAATTGAATCGGTCATTTCAAAAACAACACGAGTCACATATTCCTAATTTTACAGAAGAGCAAAGAAAACTTAACTATGTCGAAAGATGGATGAAATGGATGACATCAAAATTCAGAGTTATATTGTAGTTTTGTTCCTAATGTTTTTACTGGACTGGCATAGGACTGGTGTCGTTTTTGCATACAACGTTTATCTTAAAGGAGTCTATTCCTCTCAAAAAGTTAGTTTCTCAAAATTGTGGACTTTGCTGTTTTTGAAATGACCGATTCAATTATAAGTAATTAGACATTATTTTTATTTATGAAACTATTGTTACAATTTTTTAAAAAAGTAGAAGCAAAACAAATATTATTTACATCATTCGAATAAGGACGAATTTATATTAATAACGAATGACTTTTATTTTACTATTCAGTTCACAAATTATGTATTCCAATATTAACTTACTATACATAGGTACATTTATTATCTGCTAGATTTACTTAGGTCCATTTTTCAGATGTAAAAATATCTAATAAACGCAATATTGATTAAATAAAAATAAAAAAAGTAAAGTTGGTATGGGATTCGAACCACGATTATCCACGTCCGAAGACCAAAGACCATTTCCCGTCACCACCCGCTCCAATTGTCAACACATATTACTCCATAAAGTGGGATATTCACGTCGTCGATATTCCCCTTAAATTAAAAAGAGACTACCGACCAAATAGGCTCATTTATCTCTGTCGCAACCGTCACCCATTTTAAGATCGCAGGGCGCAATCTAGAGTATTATATATCTATGAGCTACACTGCCTCCCTTGGTATATCTCCGGGCAGCGTGTGATGGCGCCGTAGATGCCACTGTCCGGCTCTCCTTAAACGCCTGCTGCGCTGCACGGAGCATTAGCAACTGAGAATTCTGGGCTTCTCGGCTCCGTTCGTGCATCTCGGGATAACCCAGGGTCCTGCCTACAATAATATGTAATAAAACTGAGACGCGATAATGCGTTCTAATGCTAATGCTCCGTACGTATGGATAATTAGTGATAATATGGAATTTACACGTTGTATAATAGTGAGAGTAATTGTTGTTTTCGCGATTCATGATAAACAAAACAGTATAGAGTGTGTAAAAAATTTATGGGGAGGCTGAGCCTCCCTTGCCTCCTCTGACGAGCCGCCACTGGAAATATGCTATATTGTCATGAAAAATTTTACAATTTTATAGACAAAACTTACAAGAATCATAAATAAAAACAATAACAAATACAATTTACTAAAATTATATAAATCGTCAATATAAATAAAATATAATGAAGTGAAACTAAAAACAGTAACAATTTATTGCAAAATTTAAAAAAATTGCAAAATGCAATGAAGAGTTGCGATATTTGAGTTGCTCCAAGTGATACTGGTATCATCAGCAAAAAGAAAAACTTTTTCATCGATTTTTAAGCTAGTGCTGTCCTTAATAAAGATAAGGAAAAGTAGGGGACCCAATACTGAACCTTGTGGTACCCCACATACAACATTTTTGAGACTAGAGTCTGTATCATTTGCTATAACCAGTTGTTTCCTATTATCCAAGTAAGATTGAAACCAGTTCAGAGAAATACCTAGAGTTCCATAGAAATCTAGTTTTTTTATTAAAATGTCGTGATTCACACAATCAAAAGCTTTGGCATAATCACAAAAAACAGTGGCAGTGTGCAGATTATTGTCTAAGTAACGCTTGATAAACGTCATGTAGTACAGAAAACATAGCATCTGTGGTACATTTACATATTATTTAAAAAGCCGAACTGATTTTGTGATAAAATATTTAGACAAGGCGGAAACGGCGGGTTCGTTGGGAAAAATATTCCCATGAGATATTTTTGCATAATCACATTCGTGAGACATCCCAGAATAAGGTTCAAGAAGTCGCCCACGAGAAAAGTGGGCCAATTTTTTTTTAACAATTTTTTTTTAATCAAATTTCAAAAATTAATATTATTGGTCCGGACTAATTTTTTTTTAGGTTTTTTGGACCATTCTGGACAAAAAAGGTCTCTTATAATTTTTCTCTAAAGTTGATCTTTTTCGAGTTATAAGCAAGTTAAAATTTGAAAAACGCGAAAATGGTCATTTTTAAGACTTAATAACTTAGTCAAAAATTATTATTTTGAAAGTCAGAAAATGACTAAATCAAAGTTTAAAGTCGCCGCTACATGATCCTGAAGAAATCAGTGTCATTAATTTACTACTAAGCTGATATTTTTAATTAATAACAATGAGTGGTTAGATCGTATTGACGCTGCTGTAAATGTGAGTGTGAGTAAGATGCACAATTATTGGACTGCTGGAATGGCTTCTCTCTCGCACTCAGCATTTACAGCCCCGCACACGTGCATGGCGCTTATTATTATTACTTAAAAATAACAGCTTAGTAATAAAATAATGACAAAAATTTCTTCAGGATCTTGTAGGGGGGGCTTTAAACTTTGATTTTGTCATATATTGACTTTCATAATAATAACTTTTAACCGAGTTATTAAGCCTTGAAAATCGCCATTTTTCGTTTTTTTCAATTTTAAATTGCTTATAAGTGGAAAACGATCAACTTTAGAGAAAAATTATAAGAGACCTTTTTTGTCCAGAATGGTCCAAAAAATTAAAGAAAAAATTGTTCAGGCCAAAAATATTGATTCTTGCAATTTGATTAAAAAAAAATTGTTAAAAAAAATTGGCCCACTTTTCACATGGGCGACTTCTTGAACCTTATTCTGGGATGTCTCACGAATGTGATTATGTAAAAAAATCTCATGGGAATATTTTTCCCTTCGAACCCGCCGTTTTCGCCTTGTCTAATTGTTATCAACGAGAAAGGACATAAGTCGGGTTTTTATGAGTCTCTCAATAATTTTGGAGAGTACCGGTAGTAATGCAATAGGTCTATAATTGCAGGCATTAGATTTTTTACCACCCTTATGAAGAGGAATAATGATGGCCGTCTTTAGGCGCTCTGCAAATTTACCTTTCTCAAAAGAATCGAGTTTTACTTGCTTACTCAATATACTTACCCACTCACTTATTCATATACCTATGTATATACATATTAAGCAATATAGAAAGCATGCAATGAAGCAGAAAAAGGGCGTACCTTATAAAAAAATAATCAGGAAACAAGTAAATAGTTTCGGAAACAGGTATACTTTTAAGTTTATTTATAGTATCAAAAATCCAATTTTCTACCCCTTAGATACAAGAACCTTCAGCTCTTTTATCACACAAATCATACTCGAGCATGCCAAGTTTTTAAACACAGGCTACATAATTAGGTATTATGGCCCCATGAAATATGGCCCCATAAAAAAATCGATTTCCTCGAAAAATCTCAGCCTAAATTGGTTAATCGAGTGGTTCTATATTCGCGAGCGATGTAGGTACTTCCTTAAAAAACAAAAGAATCGTCTAAGGAGCGAATTAAGTTTTCCGTTAGACTGCTGTCTTTAGATGAAATGGTCGAGATATGTCAAGATAAGCGATTTCACATGTCTGCGCTGCCATACCTTGCCATACCATCGAAGAAAAAACCACCGGCGGCCTGCAGGAAATTAAAATTAAGAGTGCAATATTTATGTCCGGGCTTTGTCGACAGGCACGTACTAGACCCATAAACCCAATTTACAAGAAATTTTAGACAGCCGAGACTCGATAAATATGGCAGAAGATAATTGCAGAAAATATGGTTTAAAATCAGGTTCGAAGACTACCATCAAAAACGGAAGATTTGTTAAACAAACATGTAGGAAGATGAACAAAAAATTAGGATGGCAATCTTACTACCGTTTAGAGCGCAATAAGCTTCTTCTTCTTCTTCTTCCTTTACTTCTTGGAGATCTTTCGATCTGTTTAATTCTGAAACTGCCTCTGGTTAATTTCCTGGGAGGTAGATTGCCAACTATCCCTCCATCTTTTAGGTGGTCTTCCGGGGGCTCTTGAAACGGGCGGGTAGTTTTCTAGTTTGGGAGTAGCAATTTCTAGTAGCAATGTTTGGGAGTCTATTCTCATCCATGCGTCTTTACATGGTTGTACCACATCCTCTTGCGCTGCCTTCCCCATCTTAAAATATCTTGAATTTGGCATTGCTCTCTAATGTTTGTACTTCTTACTCTGTCTCTTCTTGTTTCCGCATTATTGTTCTTAGGGTTTTCATTTCGGCAACTCTTAGCATCTGTTTTGTTTTGTTGGTGTCTTCGCGCACTTCTATTGCATAATATGTTATGATCGGTCGTAGATTCTAATTTTACTATCTGTGCGCATATACGGATTTGACCAGACATCCCGCAGACATCCTGACAATCCAGATGCTTTTCACTCCAGGGGGTGTATTGTATAATAGAATTTTTGAACTGGGGTTGTGGAAACATCAGATTGACGTAAAGAGTATTACTTCATGAATAGATTTTTGTTTTTTATTGAAAAAAATTTTTGAAATAGACTTTTACAGTTACAATATTCAAGGATGGGCCTTAAATGTGACAGTTATCAAAACTAGGAAACTGGTTGAAATTGAACAGAAACAATCTACTTAAAAAAATTCTCAGCACAAGAGCACTAAAATTATTGAATTTTTTCCGAGTGACACTTTGACAGTTTTAATTTCACGACCGGAAGGCGAGTGAAATTATGTCAAAGTATCACGAGGGCAAAAATTCTATATTAATTTTGGAGATCGAGTTCAATTTGTTGCGATTATTTCATGAATAAAACTGTTCAAAACCAAAATTTTATTGTAATTTATTTATGTAAGTAGTACTTATATTATAGTATTTATGTTTAGTACAATTAAACACACAGTTGTTATATATATTTGACGGTTGAAAGTCATCACTTTTATAATTTTTAAAACATTAATTGTCATTAATGTCACTGAATGTATTTTTTCGTAGCAACGAAGGGCATCTGACGTAATATACTTGACGATGGGAAATTATCAAAAATTATCAGTTTAATTTAGATTTCTGTAGCTTTCTATTGGTCAGAATCTCCTATGAATGAAATAATCACTGTAATTTTATACAGTAGAAAATTACCAATGTAAAAATAATCTGATTTGACCGAATTAAACACGTGATCAAAAACCTTACTATACGATTGGAAGTTCATCATCATTCTCTTTGCCATATCCCTATGCGGGGTCGGCTTCCCTAATTGCATTTCTCCATACAATTCTAGACGTGGGTCTTCTTTGGTCTTCCTCTCCTACTCCTTCCAGGAATCTGCACTTTAGCTATTCTTCGTATTGGGTGATTAACGTCTCAACGTTGAACAAGACCAAACCACCTCAACCTATGCTCTCTCATTTTGGCATCAATTGGTGCCACACCTAGACTTCCCCTAATATACTCATTTTTAATTTTATCTTTTTTTGTCACTCCACTCATCCATCTAAGCATTCTCATTTCCGCAACATTCATTCGTTGTTTCTCTTTCTTTTTCACTGCCCAACATTCAGTTCGGTACATCATAGCCGGTCTTATGGCTGTTTTATAGAATTTTCCCTTCAACTTCATTGGAATTTTCCTGTCACACAGCACACCGCTTCCTTCCACTTCATCCATCCAGCCCTAATTCTACTGCATACATCTCCATCTATTTCTCCATTACTCTGTAATACCGATCCCAGGTACTTAAAACTATTGCTTTTTACAATCAGTTCACCATCCAAAGATACCATTTTTATTGTAATAATTTCATCTTTAAATGAACATTACAAATACTCTGTCTTAGACAGTCTTAGTCCTACTAAGTTTTAAACCTTTTTCCTCCAGAGCTTGTCTCCACTGTTCCAGTTTTTGTTCTAAGTCTTTTTCACTATCTCCTACTAACACGGCATCATCAGCATACATTAAACACCATGGAATGTTACCCTGTAGTTTCGCTGTTATCTGGTCCAAAATTAATGAGAATAAATACGGACTAAGCACCAAGCCTTGGTGAAATCCTACTTTCACATGAAATTTATCAGTTTCTCCCACATCTGTCCTAGCACTAGTCGTTACTCCCTCATACATTTCCCTCACAATCTTTACATATTCACCAGGGACTCCTTTCTTATTGAGTGCCCACCACGGAATCTCTCGAGGAACTAGAGATGGATCAAGTCAAACTAGTTTGATTTTACTCAACAAACTTGACTTGACTTGAAAATCAAACTTTTTGTATAAAATAGTTTGACTTGACTTGATTTCGATATCTTCAGGTTTGACTTGAATTCAAACATCTTCAAACAGTTTGAAAAGTTTGAATATTACGCAACGTGTTTATTTTCAATTTTAAATGAGACCGCCTACGCCTTTATTTGTTCAGTGGCGGATCAACGGTGGAGGGGTAGGGGAAATTCCCCCCTTTCCCAATAAGGCTAAAAAATTGTTTTTTGACAAATTTCAATAAACATAGAAATGTATTGGCTGATACGATATTTAAACCGCAGACAGACAAATAAAACCCAATAAACGCTCCAGTTGGGATAATTATTAAGAAAGCTTAATGCATATTTATACATTAATTTTTTTAAAATTTAAACCCAACATTTGTAGCCTGTATCCGAAAAAAATTTAATATAAAACCATATAGACCTGGATCCCGCGTACCAAAAAGAAGTTGATTAATAGCAAGCTGAAAATTTGTTAATAGCTTAACGTCAGACTACGTAAACGTTGCATGTATTTTGTTTTAACGGTGTCTAGTCAAACAAACTTTGATGTATGGGAACACTGGAACAAAAGAAGTTTTAATTGTGGAAAAGGTTAAAAATTTGGAACGTTAGAATACGTAAACGTTCCATGTATTTTGTCGGACAGAACTTCCAATTAATTTGTTACCATTTCATTAAACTCTCATGCAAAAATCAGACTGGTGTTTATCACCAACTGAGCATTTTAATGTCGAGTGAAACACGAAGAACATGTCAAATGACAGGAATCATGTTGGTTAGTAATAGCAGTCTGATTTTTGCATGAGATTTTAATGAAAGGGTAACAAATCAATTGGATGTTCTGACCGACAAAATACATGGGACGTTTTCGTAATCTGACGTTCCAAATTTTTAAACTGTTCCACAATTAAAACTTCCCCTGTTCCAGTGTTCCCGTACATCAAAGTTTGTCCGACTAGACACCCCTAAGCGATTAACAAATTTTCAGCTTGCTATTAATAAACTTTTTTTTGGTACGCGGGATCCAGGTCTAATAAGCCTATGGTTAGTTTTGAATTTTAAAGAAAGATCAACGAATATACAGCAATACTAAGTTTTGTATTGTGGTACATATTTTCGAGTCAACTATTAGCAGCTTGGTACCACATGTTTTTTCGAACTGGCCCTAAGATAAATAAATGTCTTTTTTAATAAAAGAAAGTCATAAAAATTCCAAATCATTTTAGTTTGAGCTGTCCATTGAAAAACCGAATAGTCTTATTTTATTGTAACCTTTAAGGGCATAGGCGTACATGTCGCTTATCAAAATGTTCAATGTGTTTTAAATTTATTAATTTTTTCAAATCCTGAGAAAACTAATAAGAATTAAAAAAAAATTAAACGCAGTATGAAAGATTACATTATTTTTGAGGGACGAACATCCCTGAAAACATCTATAATGCTTATTTTAATAAGTTACAGGGGTGAACATAAAAAAAGGAAAATTTAGTGTTATTAATAATTGCAAATATTTCATTCAAAAGAAACTTTTTATTTATTCTTAGACCGAAAGAAACTTTCGGCCCTCGGTAATAACGCAATCTTTCATTCTGCGTTTAAATTTTTCAAAAATAATTATTAGTTTTCTCAGGATTCGAAAAAAATAAATATCTACATTTAAAAGTTTTAAATTAAAACACATTGAAAATTTTGACTTTTATGTGGCACTCATTGTATTGTTAATTTTCTTATCTTAATTGGCAATTAACATGTCTATCTCGACAAAAAAGTATATCTACTAAATAAATTATTTTTCAAACTCTTTCAAACTAGTTTGTCAAACAGTTTGAATTTTCAAACCTGTACGATTGACCAGTTTGACTTGACTTGAAATATTTGTCAGAAGGATTGACTTGAGTTTGACTTGAAATTAAGTCAAACTCAAGTCAAGTTCAAACATTCAAGTCAAACTTGTGCAACTCTACGAGGAACTCTATCATATGCTTTCACAAGATCAATTAATACCATATGAGCGTTTGTTTCTTTACTCCTGTATTTTTCCATCGACTGCCTTATAATGAAAATTGCACCTGATGTTGATCTGCCTTGCATAAAGCCAAATTGATTCTCGGATATTTCGGTCTCTTCACGTATCCGTCTATCAATTACTCTTTCCCATATTTTCATGGTGTGGCTAAGTAGTTTTATAGCCCTGTAGTTTGTACATTGTTACATATCTCCCTTGTTTTTGTAGACAGGTACTAGTATACTGCTTCTCCATTCGTCTGGCATTTGTGCAAATTCCATAATTCTATTAAATAAACCTGCTAGCCACCTTTTTCCTGTCTCTCCCAATGCTCTCCATACTTCCCCAGGAATATCATCTGATCCTACCGCTTTTCCTTTCTTTATTTTTCGAAGCGCTTGAGCCATTTCCTCATTTGTTATTTTGGTGAGCATTGCTGCTACTGTTTCCGTTGACTGCCACTGTTTCCTTCTGTCAAATTCTTCATTTAATAAGCTATCAAAGTACTTTCTCCTTCTCTTTTTGACATCCTTTTCGTGAACTAGTATTTTATTATTTTCATCTCGGATACATCTACTCTGATTAAAATCTTTTGCTTTCTTTGCTCTCTGTTTGGCTATTATATATATCTTCGTTTCACCTTCCCTGGTATCAAGTTGATTGTATAGGTTTGAATACGCTTCTGCTTTGGCTTTTGCTATTGCTACTTTCGCTTCCTTTTTCGCCACCATATAGTTTTGAAGATCTGTGTCGAATCTGGTTTCTTGCCACTTTTTATATAATTTTCCCTTCTCTTTTATTTTTCCTTGTACTTCGTTTGACCACCACCAAGTACCAAGTCTCTTTATCCTCAAACTTTTTTCCTGACTTTTCCCAAGTATTTCAATAGCAGTCTCTCTAATACTACTGGCCATTTTTCTCCAAATTGTATTAGTGCTTCCTTTCATGTTCCAACATATTTTGTCTACTATTCTTTCTCTGAATGGACCTTTTTTCTCACCTTTTAGCATCCACCACTTGATTTTTTGTGGTCCTCTCAGATATTTTGGTTTAGCTTCACTTTTTACTTCAATGTCCAGAACAAGCAGCTTATGTTGTTGGCTTACTGTCTCACTAACTATTACCTTGCAGTCCTTGCATTCACGTATGACAAAGCTTTTATTATGAAATAGTCTATTTGGGATTGATGTTGTCCACTTTGTAATAAGATAAGTTTCTCTCTTTTTAAAGAATGTGTTAACAATCGCCATACGATTGGAAGTTAAAATCATTAAATATATATAATCACTATACGATTGGAAGATAAAATCATTAAAAAATAATCACTTTAATTTTTATTTCTGTAGCTTTCTATTTCCAGAGATTAATAAGAAAGAAAATAAAAGAGGCCAAATCCACCTGGCTGGCAAATCAATGTAGTGAAATAGAAGAATATTCTAAAAAGTATGATAGCTTTAACATGCACAAGAAAATTAAGGAAATCACAAATACACAGCGAAAAAATAGAGATGGCCTTCTTAAAGATATAAATGGAAAAATTATTATAGAAGTCAAAGAGAAATTAAAAAAGTGGAAGACATACATAACAGATCTGTTTGAGGATAATAGACAAGAACCGGAAGAAATCGACAGCGAAACGGGACCAGAGATTATAATGGAGGAAATCGAACAAGCAATACGAAACGCAAAAAACGGAAAAACTGTAGGTCCAGACGAAATACCTGCGGAATTACTGAAATGTCTAGACGATGAAACTCTACCGGTACTACTGGATCTGTTTAATGAAGTATATAAAACCGGAAAAATCCCTCAGAAATGGTTGGTGTCCACCTTTGTAACAATACCAAAAACAATATACGCCAAAGATTGTTCGGACTACAGGACAATATCACTAATAAGCCATACCCTCAAAATATTTCTAAAGGTGATTCATGGAAGATTATACAGAAAGCTAGAATATGATATGGATGATACCCAATTTGGGTTCCGCAAAGGACTTGGAACAAGAGAGGCATTGTTTGCGTTTAATGTCCTCTCTCAAAGATGCTTAGATATGAACCTGGATATTTACTCCTGTTTCATCGACTTCGAAAAAGCGTTCGACAGGGTCCGACATGAAAAACTCATAGAATTATTGAAAAACAGAGATATAGACAGACGAGATTTACGAATTATCATCAATCTGTATTGGAATCAAAAGGCCAATATAAAGATAGAAGAACAGGAGTCCGAGAATATTGATATAAAGAGAGGAGTAAGACAGGGTTGTGTTCTGTCGCCGCTACTGTTTAACCTGTACAGTGAAGCCATATTTCAGGAAGCGATAGCGGAGCTAAGTGATGGAATCTCTATAAACGGAACAATAGTAAATAACATAAGATTCGCTGATGACACCGTTATAATGGCAGACACCCTGGAATCACTACAAGAATTGCTAAATAGAATTAACGATTATTGCATTCGATACGGACTAAAAATAAACAAGAAAAAAACTAAATTTATGATTGTCTCAAAAACAGAACATGGAAATGAAAGGTTAATGATAGAGCAAACCCAAATAGAAAAAGTTAAGACATACAAATATCTGGGAACCTGGGTTGATGACAAAAATGACCAAAGCAAAGAAATTAAAGTCCGAATTGAAACTGCAAGGCAAGCATTTATAAAAATGAAGACACTGCTTACAAACAAAGACCTTCAGTTGCCTCTCAGATTGAGGGCTCTAAGATGCTACATATTTTCTATATTGCTATACGGAATGGAAGCTTGGACATTGAAGAGACAACACATAAGAAGAATAGAAGCGTTCGAAATGTGGTGTTACAGAAGAATATTGAAAATTCAGTGGGTTCAAAGGATTACCAATGTTGAAGTGCTACGACGTTTAAATAAGGAGTTAGAAATTATGAAAAGTATAAAAACTAGAAAACTGGAATATTTGGGTCACATTACCAGAGGAGAAAAATATGAGTTGCTGAGAATTATTATGCAAGGAAGGATCCAAGGAAGAAGAGGCATAGGAAGAAGACGCATCTCCTGGCTGAGGAACCTTAGAGAATGGTTTAACTGTAGTTCATTACAACTATTCAGAGCAGCAGCCAACAAAGTGACCATAGCCATTATGATATCCAACCTCCGATAGGAGAGGGAACTTTAAGAAGAAGAAGAAGCTTTCTATTGGTCAGAATCTCTATGAATGAAATAATCAATGATATTATTCAAGAGCTTTTACCACCTTTGTTGATTTTGTTACTTCCAAGTACTGTTGTGTCACTAAAAATCGCCTAATATTATTTTTGGGTGATTATATTTATAACATTATTTATGGGCTTTGTTACATTCTCTTCTTCTTCTTCTTATGGTGCCTATCCGTTACGGATGTTGGACACTAACACGGCTATTCTGACTTTGTTGACTGCTGCCCTGAAAAGTCCGGTAGTGGTTAAGTTAAACCATTTTCGCAGGTTCTACATTCTCTACAAACTCCCAAACATATATTTACCATGTTAAAAAACTAAGCAAAAAAGCTGAAATGTTTGATTAAACCCAGTTTATTTTAATTCTTGATCAAATTCCGCTCAATCATGGAAATATCGTTATCGTTATTACATACGCTTTTTTTCTTTATTTTGCGCAAATACAAATAGTGTAATTAGTTATAAAATATTGATATTATTGTCAACTCCATAAAGACGTTTCACCTCAAGGTAACGTAGTCAATTCCATTTTTGTATCACAACCTCAGTTACTCATTACTCATTATGAATTACAATGTAGTACTTAGATAACGACTAAACGACTATATTTACTAACTATTTTTCGTACTTTGCAAACCTCATTAAATAAACAAATGGACTTGCGGAACGTGTATTATTAGAACCTACTTAACAAACAGATTAAGTAATTAGTAAAAATGTATACTATCAGAAGAAGGGCTTCTTGAAACAGCTATCTGTATTTTTTGTTTTTACCTAAACGTTTTTGATTTTTAGTCCTAGGTTATTATTATATTCTTTTTCGATATTATTTGAACAGGAGGCCAAAGCATCCCACGACCTCTTGACCAATATGCCACTATAAACATATCAAGATATGAAAACAATGAGGTGTTGTTCTTCAAAATGTTTCAAAAAACAGCACTCGTTCGAATTCTCTCCTCAAAAAAACAATATCAATTTTTAGAATTCCAAGATTTTTTCCTCAGCTCGGTATCTCGTGCAAAGTTTATATAATACGGCTACTCGTTCCAGAGAGAAACTGGAATCTATTCGGACACAAGGAGTTTGTACTTCTCGACTTGATCTCGATTTCGTCTCACACGAATCTGCTTCCACGGCCACCAATTTAACACAATTCTCACAAAAATACTATGTACTTTCAAACTGGACTGATTGTTTGGATGGTAATTACACAATGCCCTCCTTTTCTCTCATAAATTTGAAACTCACCACTCTATTCTCTTTCCATCAGTCTCCTAGCCAATCACAAGAATTCTCCACACATCATATCCCTACTTTTTTTCTTAAGAACAAATAGTATTGTATACAAAATTTCTTTCTTGTCAATTTCCAGGAGATATTAAAAATAATTTTATTTACAATCTAGAAAAACCCTCTTTCCTAAACTAAACAAAAATGTTTACTATCCGTTTCTTTCTGGGAAACCATTTAAGAAACACGGTCTATTGTTCAATCAAACCGCGGTATACATTAACTCTCTAAACAACCGTTTGTAGTCCGTTCTGTTAAAATGTATAAATTGTTCGTAGAAACTTTACCACTAAAATTTTACTTTTCCGCGAAACACTTCTTACTTCTAGATATTCTATTTTTTTTGTTTTGATGGTTATGAGAATTTCACACTATTTCGCATACGAGTTTCATAAATTCTTCTTCAGTACTTCTACTTCTTTGTGCTTCTGTTCCTAAGCTTCCTTATGTAGTTGTTTGAAGATTGACCACTTTGTTTTCTTTCTCTTCCTTATTTTTGTTATTTTGTTCCCATCTTTCCAGGCACCTATTTCTAGGAGTATTGGGTAGTAGTCGCCTAATCCTTCGCTTAAGGTTCCGATCTGTTTGTAGTCCTAGGTTTTTAGTCAGTAATAGATCCAAATGGAATGGTGGAGCATTTCCTGGAAAGTGGATAGGTTCGATGGGTTCAATTGCCATGGTGTCTCCGTTGTTCACTAGATAATTATTTAATATGCTTCCGTATCTGTTTGTACCTCTATCGTTTTAGTTAGGTGGATGATCTGGTGTTTAGGTCTCCAATTATTATAGATAGTTCTTCTATGTTCAGGAATGCATACAGGTCATCGTCGCCCAGACGACGGATGTCCTGGAATGCATCCAGGATCTGTTGGCCTTAACTTACACTAAAGTGATCCTTATTTCACCTTGTCTCATTTGGACTTTTATTGTTGTTGCCAACGGCGTCACCAGGATGATCCTAAGGGGTGTTACAACTACTGGAGGGTCACTGGAGGTATGGAATAGTAATGGAATAAGCGTATAGAGGTTAAAGTACATCCCAATAGGGGGGGTTACAACCCCCAAAACCTCACCTTGGTTACGCCACTGGTTGTTGCTTCGAAGTGTTTATTGTTACGTCTGGTGTAATGTACGATTTATTCCTGTTCTTACTAGGATAGCAGTTCCTCCTAAATTTGCTCTGTGGTCGTTTCTGTAGATGATGGAAACTTAATGTTGATAGTATGCATTAGTTTAGTTTCTTTTAGTGCTATGACATCTATTTCATATCTGTTTATTAGTTCCTCCATCATGTTTGCATTTGCTCTTATGCCTCTTGAGTTAAAGGAGCTTATTTTCAGATATCCCCTAGCTTCGTACTTGCTGTTCAGTGCTATTTTTACATTTGTGATCGCATCATTTACTATTTTTGTAACTAGCTCTTCCATCATCACGACCAGTCCATTTTGTTGTTATTTTGGGATTATTAAGTTGCTTAATTTGCGCAATGAAATGATTTTGAAGCCAATCGTCACGTCTATAATCGATTTAGAAATGCATAATTTCGTCTAAAAAATGTTTATGTAAGGTTTGTTTCAACACACAATTTTTGTACGGTCCAGAAATCGTCACGAAACTGCTTGTACCATTTTTATGCACATGTTCATCATTTGTACGTCCGGTGATGGTAATTCGAAAACCGATCCTAGTGCGCAGATCAGCCCAACCAACCAGTACTTGCATTAATCTGTTTTGCCAACCAGTACTTGCAGTTATCTGCATTTCGTTGTGTTGGAACAAACCTGTACACCGAGAGAAAAAAATTCTTGGCATAAAGAAACTTTATTAATATTTAAGAAAGATCGACTTGGCATATTGCCTAAGAAATATATCTTTGTATGTAAGATATAATTTTCTAAAATATTTCAAATAAATTTTAATTAACCCAAAGAAATATATCTTAAACATGATTGAACTATCACTTTCTTGTAAACTGCAAACCCATTTGTCAGAAATAAATTATACTTGTCATAAGAATATATTTTCTTGGCATTACAAAACTCTTCTTTCTGAGAAATAATATTTATTAGTAAGGAATATTGCTATCTTACCATTATTAATTAATGTATTTAATGTTAAGAAATATATTTAGCAGAAATAATTGTATATTAAAATTAACTTACATTTCTTAAAAATAAAGTGATATTACATACGGCGAAATAAATCATTCTGTTAAGGTAAAATTATTCTTTATTAGATAATAAAAACAGAATATAAAACGTTAGATACATACATACAAATAATTTCTCCACTCTTAAACCACTGTCTTTTATACAATAATAAAAGGATGGAGAGGCAAATCCAACTTCCTTAATTTTTTCTTCTTTTTGTTAATAGCACTTTGTATATCAGCAATTACCTAAAACAAAACCGTTATGTAGAAAGAGTAAACTTATTTTAATAAAAAATTTTTATAAGGATATAAGTACATACTTATTTTGACAAAACGAAATACAAAAAAAAAAGAACAAATACACGGGCACACATAAAAACTATTAATTTTTTGGTATAAGAACGGTAGGTATCAGTAAAACAGTCTACAATCCAAAAACATTTCTTGGCATTTCAACAAATATTAATCAATCATATTTAGTTCAAACATGGCTTTATTTATCCTACCATCTTTGTTAATTTTTTTCTTTTTGTATATGAAATATTAATTATTTATCTGTATAATATTAAGTCACACAATAGACATTGTTTAGCTAAAACAAGAAGAAAAATACAACCAATGTAAAAGATTGAAGCAGACATATATTGTAATTTTATTTATTTATATAATCCAAAAGATACAGCAAACGTAATCATTAAGAAATTTTATTACGGGAAAGTATTATTAGGTTACATCTTAAGTCATTTAATACATAAAACTTTAAAAGGGTAAACCCATTTAATACATATTAACTAATTTTCGTTAAGTTTTATAAACTAAGGTTTTTGGCAATAAAAGTTCTTAACCGTTAAGATGTTTCTTTTAGACTAACTAATATTTCTTTATGACAAATATAGCACACGCCATGTTTGATATAACCTTGAATTGTGGGATTGTATATAGAAGACGATACATTCAAGAAACATATAGTTTATACATAAGTATACACATTTTTATAAAGGAACTTACCTGTATACAGTTCTACCATTTATGTAAGCCCCTAGTTGGTTAATAGCTCCTTTCAATATTATTCTGAAGCTTTATATTATAGATATTCTATTATTCTCTCCGAGGTGGAAGTCGAAACGTCAATGAAAGCCATTTCTTAAGTTAAATTGTGGCTTATTTCCCAGTTAGAATAAGATCCTTTCTTTCAGAGTTGTCCATCATTATAGATATCTAAAATGCATATAAAGATACTATTATGTTTCTTTTAGAACTGCATATTCGGATATGCAACAATATTATTATTACATCTTAAATTAGGTAATCAATTTACTTTTATATACCTATGTACGTACCTTCAAACTATCCCTTAGATTTTAAAGAAAACCAACAAATAACAAATCCAAAATTCATCTATAAAAATGAACTAATGCCATGCACGCCATCTTATCTTGCCAAACACTGAGATTAAATCACTAATATAGTAAATAATGGTTACTGCGCCTGCGCAATTCTTTTGTGAAAGAAAATCTCTTTGCAAGTAGCATTTCGGCATTAATGATAAAGTTTTTATTTAGTAACCACAGTTACTACAGAGGGTATTTCTGAAGAATTATTTCTTGTGGTCTAAAATATTTATTTGATTGCAAGAAAATTTCTTGTTCACAAATATAAATATGGAATAACTTAACATTTATTTCTTACACTGCAAAATATGTGTAGTTTTCAATTTAAGAAACAAAAACTTTAGGATAAAAAAATTAAAATGTAACCATTAATGCATTTCTTAGTATTGAAGAAATTATCTGTAAGAAATTATTGAGTCGTGTTTAAAAAACCAGTTTCTTTATGTGGGAAGCGGTATGTTTAAGTTAATATGATATGGTAACTTTTAAGAAAGATAGCTCAAAGAAATCAGTGTTTTAGGAGAAAAGAAATTGTTCTCTCGGTATAGTGATATAGGAAAAGGTTTATAATTCGAAGTATGATTAAATCCGACCCTGCTTACTCTTCGATGAGTTATCTGAAAACGAACTTGTTATTTATTATCGTCACCATTCGCATTATGTCAGGGGCTTGTTATAATTAATGCCAACCGGCTGATGAAGTCCAAATATTAAGACACAACATTTTATCACGTATTTGATCTATTGTTCCGTGAATCGAAATTAGCAGGGACGGCAATCAACGTTTGGAACCTTCCTCATGTCTGAGATGCAAGTTCACTAAACTTTTACGAGACGCCAGCCTGCCAGAAGACCCAAAAGTTCATAGGTTATTGCCTTTAGTGCTAGACTCAAGACTGTTTTAAGACAGAATTTGGGTGTGAAAGCAATAGGTACATGTGAAAGAAGAAATATAGAAAGAAAAAGATTAAGTACTGAGGAGTTTAAAGTCTAGTGTCATTTATAGTGTCAGAAATCTAGAGTCAATCAGATCGCTGGATTTTTCTTATATGCTTAATATAAATGGTAGATTGTCTTCAGTGTATGGCCAAAGAATATAAATATACTCTACTTAACGTCTATATTATTTGGTATGGCGTTGAGGCAGGTTGAGGGTTTATGGTACATAGCAGTGGCGTGCGGTGACATTTTCGGAAGAGGAAGCGATTCAATAAGGGTTTAACAAATATTTTCTTACGAGGGTCGAGATCAAAACATATACCTACTTAATAGGTGTATGCCTAATGTATTACCTGTTAACTTATATCGACTAAAAACAAGAACTACAAAAAATTAGGTATAGTGTTTAACCCAGTCTGAGAGACATGCACACGCCTTGAGAATGAGATTCGGGTGATACAAATTCATTGAGGCAAGGAGGATTTACTCTTATAAGCGGGCGTCACTCCATCCCGCCCCAATGCTTCATACTATCCACTTCCCCTCCGATAGCACTCTGATGCGCTATATGGGCTCTCTATCAGCAAAGTGCTTATTATGTGGGAGTCCTGAATACAAGGACTCACAAACGAAATCCTACCCCGATCAATGCAGGTTAGTGACTTAGTATATCGTATATCTAGTGACTTATCATCGATCTGTACTGCTTGCTCAGGGTCGAGTCCCTGCTCCAGGCTTGGTTTCTTTAAACTTAAAAAGAAGAGTTCTATTCAAAATTGTTTTTATATTCCGATTTCGAATCACCTTCCATAACACACAACTTTCAACAATATGACACTTATTTACTTATACTTGAGTCCTATTCTCTTATCAACCAATGCCAATTTTTTGTCAATAACATCGTCGTAAAATTTTGGATTTTCTGATAATTGTTTAATAAATGCACTCTTTTTCAATGGATAATAGGGCTAACTTGGACAGTCTGCATTCACTTGTAAAATTTATTGTAAAACTTTTGATGCGTTTTAATACTGAAAAACTTCGTTCAACTGATACACTTGTAGCTGGGATAGTTAGTACCTACTACTTAATTCACACAACTTGCCCACTTCATACAGAGTCTGATTTAAACCAGTAGTATTCAAAAAATTCAACCGATTCCTAAGTATTTCTTTATCACTAATTTCAGGTGTTTTATAAATGACATTTAACTGATAATGCAAAGCTAGATTATCAAAAAAAATCATAATTTAATCGTACTGAATTAAATAGGTACATACCTCTGTGGGAGATTTTAATGAATTATAATTAGACATATTAAAATTACATAATTCTACATATTTTATTTCTTTAAAATTTTCAAAGTGATAATTCATTTGTTGTAGATATTGTAGAATATTATCAAAAATTTCGATGTATACTCGTCGATAGGTCTCTCTTTCGCCGACAATATCAATCATCATTATTTTTCTTTTAGGTTCGAAGCCCATATTTTCAGCTTTATCCCAAATATTTTTAAACAGCTCATTTTTTTAATCATCATAAGTCATCAAATTGTCTTATACAAAATGCAATGTCACTTGACTTCGTCTGTAAAATGTCGTAGGTACTATAAAATATCAGTAAAAGGAAAAATCTCAAAATGTCAAATAAAATATTAGTAAAAATATTAAGCAAAAAATTGAAATCGAGCCATTTGTACCTGAATACCTACCCCTTATAGCAGCAGTAACAGACTCCGCATCTCGTTTTCGAATCGGAAGCGGTCGGACGAGCGCTTCCAGGCGTATCAACATTCGCGTGAAAGGAACATGACTAGCGAGTGAGGTTATTAAGCCCTGACCAATTTTTGAACGGGACAAATGCATGACAAGCAGCGATTTTGAGATGCGCTTCCGTCAGGACCGGACTGAATCGTTGAATTGTGTGCTTATTTGAGACCGTTCGTATGCGATCAAATTTTAATAATGTTTCAATGCCTATTAGTTACATAATAGATTACTTAGATTAGGGAAACATTGTTGATAATTAAATACTAATTAATAATATATGTATTTTCTTATATGGAAGTATAGGGAAGCGGTGCTTCCCCCGCTTCCATGGACCGCACGCCTCTGGTACATAGGATTGTCGTTCAAAACAAGATCGTTTGCAATGATTGCTGAAATTTATATTGAATTGATTGCTTGAATTTGTAGTTCTTTTCTAAGACAATGTTTCTTTCTCTGACTAGGTTCTCTCGACTTTCTGATCAGTTTGACAATTAAGAACGCAGTTCATTAGGTATCCATCACTAAGAACACTTCACTTATTCATCTCACGTAATCTCCCATATTGAATTATGGAGAACAATATCGGATAATAAAATGCTACATACACATATCCTACTGCACGGCATGGAAGCCTGGACGCTGACAAATTGTTTGTTACCTGGACGCCTGGAAAACTTTAAGATTAGACTGACCGTGTTAAATATGAAGAGGTTTTAAGATGAATATACGCCTTCAAAGTAAAAATAAATGGAGAACAATTGAAGAGTACAGGGGAAAACAAGGAATGTATTATTTTATACATATTGAAATAAACACCAATAACGGTTTAATTCTTATGATATCTACAAACTACTTAGAAGATTCTTAGCAGAATTATATCAATTCTTATTCTATAATTAACTAGTTTTGATGGGAAATAAGCCACAATTTTACTACAAAAATGATTTTATTAACGTTTCGACGTCCAAATCGGATGCCGTTGTCAAAATACAAAAAATATTAACGAATTAAACAAAAATGTTGTTGCTTAGTAAAAAATTCTTCTAATAATTTATTTAATCTGACTCATTTATATCGGCAATTCAGACATATATTATACATTTTAAAGTAGAAAACTTTAAAATGATATTGCCAATATTTATGAGTTGCGTTCCTGAACATTATGGCATCCGATTTGGACGTCGAAACGTTAAGTAAATTTTTTTTTTTTAGTAAAATTGTGGCTTATTTCCCATCAAAACTAGTTAATTATAAAAATCCACAAGAAAATAGCTTCAGAACAACATTATTCTATAATTTTACTATAATATTAATCTATATTAACTTATTAATTTAATAATGCACCAAAAACCGCTAACATTCCTTATTTTTGTTCAGTGGCGTGCGGACAATCCTTGTTCTTCGCCTGGACACAAATTCTTAGAATATTTATATAGACTGATCTTTCTGGTTTTGTCTTGAATGGATAGCCTAGTCGATAGTACTCAGTTTTTGCTACCATATGGCGAGAAAAGCAAAAATTCATAAAAAAAGTGACATTCCTTGTTTTTCCCACATACTTTTCAATTACAAAAGGTCTTAGCGAGCAAACGAATCGAATCCCCCACATAATCAAGAAGTTAACAAAAACATAAATATAAGTTTCTCGACGCCGGACTATATATAGGTCGTAAAGGAAACAAGAACCAGAGAAGACAAAATAAGCAACGAAACTAAGCAACTAATAAAAGAAAGAACACAACTGCTAGCGGAAAGCATAGAACTAAAATGTGACATCAAAAAAGCGGAACGAGAACTTAACACAGCATATTCATAGAAAACAACAGAAGGCAATAAAAATGAGGTTTTCCATTTAAGGTTTCAAAGTTACAACCTCGGGGGATAGGGTTGGGTTCATGTTGATGCCATTCGATAGACTCTTGCCAAATATTAAACATGTGGATTTTCGTTTTTCATTTATAAATATGGTATCAGAATATGTATTTTTTTTATTCAATTATAGCGTCATCCATCAACAATTCGAAAACAATGTTTATAATAAAAATTACTTATTTTTCTATGAGGAACTTATAAGTTGATATATAATTTACAAATTTTTGTTTTAATTGTTTTTTACTAATTAAATTATTTAGCAAAAGAAATGCCATGACGAAATCGTTTCAGAAATATATTAATAAGATTTTTACAAATAAAATCAAACATAAAACTTTGATTAAAAAAAAACAATTTAATGACTAGCTTACTCACTGCTATTAGATTCGATAAAAAATATGATGCCTTTGATACCATGCGGGTACTTACGAAGTACTATTAAAATAGTACCATTTACACCTGCGTCAATTTAAACGGTTTTACAGTGTGGTTAATTTAAAACGAATTTAATACTAGATGGTGTAATAAGTACCTAACCTCCTTTGAAATGAAAAACTTTTTTCCAAATATTCTTTTATTTAATATTTTTCCTTTCAGCTCATGCAAAATTATCTCTTTGTTTGGGCCAATTTTTTTATTTACTAATCATCTCTTTAGACTTGGGAACACCTAAGGTAGGGTGCCCAAATACCGTCCCCTTAAGCAAAATCTTAAATTCTGAAATTTGATTTAGAGTTAAAATAATGGAAACAACTTGTTTAAGCAACTCAACTCCGCACCTAAGAGTTTTGCTAGTACGATTCTACTAAATAAATTTTCTTTAACCAAAAATAAATAAATAATCAAAATAAGGCAAATTTAGATTATTTAAAAATGGTATCCCAATTCCGGCCTCCACCAATTCCCAGATAAAATCTATGATTTTTTTTGTAAAACATGATTTAAACAGTATTAATAATTATTTTATTAAATTTATTGAGATAGGAACATGCTTATACATTTTATACATGTTATATCTATTTACACATCCAGACAAATCATAAACAAAATTTTTGACTTTGGTTGAAGATGAACACATCTCATGACACCACTTAAAGCATTTCGAACACATGATCCATTTTTCTCTTCAATTTTCTTGTCAAAAACGTTTTCCATAAATGGCACATGGTGCATCTTCAACACTAGAACTATCCTCATCATCGGTTAACACCAGTGGACGTCAACGTAGCTCAAAGACTAAACCATACTAAATCTGCACCAGTTGAGAGCAAGTGCAATTACACATGACTAGAAGGTACACATATGGTGTTCTAGGACTCATTTATAAAACACGTTTTACAACAAAATATATTTTCGGTGCGGTATGGCATACCGCATGTCAGTAGTTAAGGGCTAAGGTCAAAACAGTGCTAAGAAGTGGTCACATAGTCACATGATCATGTTCTTGGTGCTAAAACGATGCAAAAGAATCTAAACGAGGCAAACTAGCAATTAACGACGAAATAATCAAAGAAATCGCAAAATTCGAGTATCCGGAAATAGGAATATTCACCTAGGAATCTTTAATAGAGAAAGAGCATAGCAGAAACGAGACCAGATACAGCAAAAACCAAATCAATATTAAAGTTTTCGTACAAGATACGCAAAATTTATTTAAAAAATCATCTACCTGTGATCATAAAAAGCATATCTACCTGTTATATTCCCGTTATTTGTACACATCATCCCCAATGGGCCACACACACAACAGTTACATTGAAAATCAAATAAATAACAAATAACAAAAAATCCATTAGTTCTTCAAATATTAAGAAAAAACAACGACAAAAAATAAAACAAAAAAAGGCGATAAAATATTTCAATTCCACGTGCCACCAGCTGCTCTGTTGGCTAGAAGTTCTCTTTTAAATCGACTCTCATTAAAAACGCCGAAAAAATTGATGGATAAACCAAGTGACGAAAATATAAATGAATATGAATACGAAAATGAAAACGAAAAAAGTGTATAGAAGAAGAAAAGGGTGCATGTGGAAAAAAAACTCCAAGAAGTTGAAGACCAGTATATTAATAAACATGTAAGAAACTTCTACCAAGAGGTGATAACGAGCAGTGACCAATGCGCAAGAAAACAGGATCACTACAAGAGTAAAGAAGAGCACCTAATAGGAGATAAGAAGAGGAACCAAGGTAAATGGCAGTAGCATTTTAGAGGGACAGTGCCTATCTCGGCCCAAGAAACAGGTAGGTCTTTTAAAAATGTCCCAAGTCGGCACAAAGATTAAAACTGCCCGATATAAAATATACCAACTCGGCTCATAGAATATTAAAAATTGTAAATTACTGTCACGTGAAAACATCACTAAATTTTCGATCAAGTCATTCAGTAATAAAAAGTTTTCCCCTCAATTTTTTTTGGTTCTAATTTTCATAAAACTTTATGAGCTTCAAAAATTGATTTTACTAAAGCTGGTTGTAACTTCCGACGAGCATAATACAGATTTTTTTGCACAATGTAAATCATTTGTTGTCAAATTCGTTACATTATTGTCTTTATTATTTAGTTTTTTTCTAATTAATTTGGAAGGTTTTTCAAATAAGTCACCTTCAGCCTTTCGTGTTATCCCGTGACTCAAGACTTGTCTTTCTAATAGGTTTTCTGATTCTGGATCATGATTATGATTATTGTTTATACTAGTTGTAATTCGATTCTTATCTTCTCCAATTGTTTTTATGAAAGCTTTGCAATTATCCTTTACACTTCTCCACTTTGTTTCATCTGAAGCTAATTTTCGTTTTTGTTCTTTAAAATAACGTTCACACACTAATAACAATTTTCCTCTTTGACTAAACATTTCACTTATACCTTCTCTTTAAAGATGCCATTATACTCTATTTTGTCTGGATACTGAACTAGTAGTTAATTGAAAGATAAATTGATTCCACTATGAGGTGTTGAGCGAGTAACATCGTTCTGTATTTGGTCGTGCAGTGTAAAACATAGTGCAAAAACAGTGACAGTAGCGTACCTTCTAAAAGTAAAAAAGTAGCTAAAAGTACAGGCAGTAATGGTATTACTACAGAATTGATCAAGCATGGGGATCAAGCACTCATAACATGGATTTGTAGCCTGCTGACGAAAATATGGGAGTGAGATAGAGCAGTGTGCGAAAATTAAAGGGGTATCACTGTTCTAGATTTAACATATAAGGTACTCGCCAGAGTCACAAGAAGGACTGGAAAGGAAATTAAATGAGCAGGTTGTTGAATATCAGGGAGGATTCAAAAAGGGCAGATTCGCCATAAATCAAAAATAACCGTGTTGGAAATGATCCAGAGCAGTATGTACGAGCTATACTGTACGAACATTTAAAGCTATACCTCCTTTTTATAGCCTTCAAACAAGATATGAAGTTAGAAAGGAAAAGTACCTGTATGTAAATCATTTATTAAGACAAATATTGACAGATTTAATATAAACGAGAGCAGATACAGCAAAAACCAAAACAATACAATTAAATTTTTCGTAAAAGATAATGCAAAATGTATTCCAAATATGCACCATTGGCTTGATAAAAAAAAGCATATCTACCTGTTCTATTCCCGTTATTTGTACAGGTACAGATCATCCCCCAACAGGCCACACACACAACAGTTATATACATGGAAAATCAAATAAATAACAAAAAATCCATTAGTTCTTCAAATAATAAGAAAAAACAACGACAAAAAATAAAATAAAAAAAAAGGCGATAAAATATTTCAATTCCACGTGCCAACAGCTGCTGGGTAGATATTCACTTTTAAATCGACTCTCACTAAAAATGCCGAAAAGATTGATATGAAGTGTTGTGGTCTCAGGTAAAAAAAGTCTGGACGAAGCTAGACAGACGTGGGGAAAGGGCTAGACGTAGATACATATGTCTAGGTATCACCTTCACCTTTGATTATCGCTTCTGATTTTACTTTTTATTGTGCCGGCACAAGGTGAGAATAGACAAATCTCTTGTATTATTATATGGTGGTCTGTAAACCGCCAAATGTGGACTATTATAAAATGAAACACAATACACGTTATTGTCGTGGGTGTTATTATATTATTATGTAATAATATTGTTTATTTGCTTCCCATTATACAAGGTGTAACAAAAATGCAGGTCGTAAATTAAATCACATATTCAGGGACCAAAATAGTTCGATTGAACCCAACTTACCTTAATAAAAATGTGCACATAAAAAAAGTTACAGCCCTGTGAAGTTACAAAATGAAAATCGATTGTTTCCAATATATTGAAAACTAAATTTTTTTATTGAAATTGGATGTAGGGTATTCTTATGGTAGGGACATCTAAAAAAATACTGAAATTTGTACACCAAATAAAAATTTTATGGGGGTTTTGTTCTCTTAAACCCCTACCAAAGTTTAGTGTACGTTCAATTAAATTATTGTTGTGGTACCATTAGTAAAAGACAACGTTTTTAAAACTTTTTTTGGCTCTTAGGATTTTTTCGATAAACCAATTTTTATCGAGTTGCGGCTCCTTTTTTAATATGTTTACATAAAAATTTTATGGGGGTTTTGTTCCCTTAAATTCCCCAAATGTTTGTGTACATTCCAATTAAATTATTATTGTGGTATCATTAGTTAAACACAATGTTTTTAAAACGTTTTTGTCTCTTATTATTTTTTCGATAAACGATCTTTTTATAATTTTTTTACTATGTAAAAATTTGTGTTGGATTTCCGACTGTTCAAAATATCTCGATAAAAACTGATTTATCGAAAAAATACAAAGAGACAAAACAGTTTTAAAAATACTTTGTTCAACTGATGGATCACAATAAAAATTTAATTGGAACGTACACAAATATTTGGGGGGTTTAAGGAACAAAACCCCCATAAAATTTTAATGGGGTGCACAAATTTCACTTTTATTTTTTTAAGACATACTAATGACTGACATACTAATGCCACATGTCCATCTTCAATAAAAAATCTCTAATAGTTTTCAATATATTGGAAAAAATCGATTTTTATTTTGTGATTTTAAGGGGCTATATCTTTTTTTGTGTGCACATTTGTACTAAGGTAAGTTAGGTTCAGTCGAACTATTTTTGGTCCCAGAATAAGTGATTTAATTTATGACCTGTATTTTTGTTACACACTGTACAGTATGAAACAAAGATACATTATGAAGTTTGAAGACTATGGTCCGGTTTCACCAACAACAAATAAATCAATGAATTAAATTAAATCGAATAAAATTTATTAGACGTTTATATTTAGATTTTGTTTTAATATAATTTTGATAATTTAAAGTTAAACTGGCGAATTTACTTTCTTCTAAATATTTACAGCCAGATTAACTTACCAATTTACTCGAAGAGTAAGTATTTTTTGATAAATAAATAAGTCTTATTTGACGTTAGTAAAATGGAGAAATGTCAGTTTACTGGTCGAATAACTTTAATCATATAGAATAAACTACTATTTTGTCGTTGGTGAAACCGGCCATTTAATCATATAGTAAGCAAATAAACAAATAAATTTCTTAAATAACCGGAAATTGTGCACAGATATTACACTCTTTTGCACTATTCAAATATTTGTTCTATCAGATTGATGGTACCTATATACCTCAGAGTCAGAGACGAAAATGTCACTGAAACTCTAAAAATTATACGAACATTATATGAACAAGTTGAATTTTGTTGAAAATGTCAATTTTAAGATGTTCCTGGGCGGCAAACTGTGGAGGGTAGTTCTTATTCGTAGGGGGGGGGGGAAGAAGGGAAAAACATCGACTTAACAAGTACGCCGTGGAAAAGAATGTTTTACACAAAGAAAGTAGCTGATATAATTTTGAATACAAATGTTTATTAATTTTTTTGTGTAGAATGAACCGTTCTCTCAGAAACAACACTTGAAGCGGCCGGCGATTTTGAATGTTAGTTACGCACACGAAATCAATTTTTTAAATAAAATTTGTATGTATCAAATCGACGGTAAAAATTCGAAATCTTTTGATCAGCGTGTCCTATTGACAAAAATAAAAATGCGTTTTAAAGGTGAGTGCAGCTTTTGTTTGCAGTTTTTGCATTTTGCCGAAAATGAAGACTTTTTTTATAAAAATGTTAAATAAATAAACGTTGAGCATTTTTGCCATTTTTTACAATACTCATGAGATCAATAAAATTTATTACTTCCTCATTGATCGATCACTATGGAATTTACATTGTTAGAGCGTAGTCTTCAAAACCTATGATATTAAATTTCGATTTTGGGTTTGGCAACACATACGTATGAGACATTTGAAATATGACTAAAAAAGGCTAAAAAATTACGAATGATCTCACGTCATGGGAAACGCTTCCACGAATAAGGCATTAAATGAAATTTGTAACTGAAGTTCACTTGAGCTTGTAACTGAAGTGATCACTTTCTTGATTAATTCTTCTTCTTTTTGGGTGGTTCCGGAAAAAAATGGGGGTGCATTATAGAAATTTGTAAATAACACCAGTACATGGAAAATCGCTGAAAGTTTGTTTACTCTAGCATAGGCGGTTCAGATAGTATATAAAGGGATTTTTTAAAATGTAACACCCTGTAATTAAAAAATGGGCAACTAACCTTAAATGAAACCTATACCAAAAAATCAACCACTTATTTTGTGATTAATTGCCGCAGGGTCTCTTCTTAATTTTCATTACAGTTAGGGAAAAATAATTTCTTTTAAAAACATATTTTTTAAAAATTTGTCAACTTTGGGGTGTCACCCCCGCTAAACGGTGGGTGATAGACATATGCTGTCGAGAAACAAATACTAGTAAATATAGTCCTCTTCATTTTAATATTAAGTAAATTTTTTGCAAAACGTACAGGAAGGGCTACGTTTCGCATAAACCACAAATTACCCCCATTAAAGGGATGCAAAGGGGGGTTCCGGGGCGAAATTTTTTAAGAAAAAGTTAGTCTCATAATAAGCACCCCTTGATACACCAGAAAAAAAAATAAAACCGGACTTGTGTCCATTTTGCGAGGTTCAACCTCTGTTTTCTACACTACAGACTTCCCAGCAATTTATCTATTTTAGTTTAAAAGTTATTTAAATTGTTTATCCCAAACAACTTTTTTTGCAATATGTCAGAAAAAAATTAACTTTAGTTTTATTGGGTTTGTCCGCCCACTTTAAACTTAATTTACTTTAATCAAAGAGATATTTGATAGCAACAAACATGATTATCAATAGAAGTAGAACAGAAAGATATTAACGAAAAACAAAAACCGAAAGTGTATTAAAACTATTGTCTGGTCTCTACCTGCCCTAATTGGCAACAACCTAACGGTACCCTCTGTTCTTCTGCCACCGAAAAACGATCAATCAATTGTTCCCGAATTCACTTTTATTAAGTATAACAGTACCTTCCGTCCAGCACCGCTGCCGGTCCGAATGGCAAAACTCGACGATGACAGATAAGCTCAGACAGTCCAGTGCCCTACTATTCGATCCACACACAATCCATGCATGTTACGCAAGGTGATGCGATGACCCTCTCGTTCGATTTTAACCCAACCAACTTTGCGTTGTATCTGGTCCGACTGTCATCGTTTGAGTTCTTGCAGTCTGTGCAGACCGGATAACTGCACCCATGGCACATTAATATAAACTTACGAATGGTTTTCTTAGGTAATAAGGTAATCATAAGAACTTGTCAATTAAAAAAGACTTACCAAAACAGAGGAAAGGGAATCCACAAAGGTTACTGAATTTCACTCAGTAGACATAGGTGCCTGAGGTCCAAACTGCCCATTGATAAGAATACCTGAAAAAATTGGTATTAAAAAATCTGTAATAAAATTTTCAAATAGCTTTAGAGTGAAACTATCTACTAATAGGAATAGGTCTGTAATTCTGGATATTGTTATTCAACCAAGGCTTTAAAACAAATGTAATGTTGGGATCTTGTAATGACATCCCTTCTTCTTATTGCGTTATCCCCTTTCGACGGTTGGCGATCCAAATTGCAATTTTAGCTTTGAAAACTGTTGCACCAAAGATTTCTGCGGATCAGCGATCCAATCATTTCCTCAGGTCTTTCAGCCATGAGCTCTGGCATCTTCCTACGGATCTTTTGACCTGTACTTTACCTTCCAATATAATTTGGAGTAATTTATATCTTTCATTTTATAACACAACATGACCGAAGTATATACATCTTAAACATATCTATTTAAAAAAAAGACTAAGTTTTCAATCTAATAACACATAAAATAACACCAAAAATATTACTCTACATCCCACCAGATTGAAAAAAAATGGGATCTTCTCTGGTTACACCTCCGAGACTTCTAAAATTTGCAAGCCATAACGGATGCTGAGACAAAAGAAGATGAGGGAATTTTACAATTTATAATTCACATACCATCTGCTCACCGCGGTAAAGTTCCAACGAGAATAGTTCCCTTCGTACTCCAATCAGAGTAAACATGTAAATCAAAAATGAATAACCATTTTCAATTTCGTTGCAACACGAAACTACAGCCGCACCATATTCTAGTTTAATCAGAGAGGGCAGCAAGCACTTCTACCGGTTTCGAAACTTATTAGTCTCACGTCAGGAGCACATATGCTGCTCTCTTTGACAGGCTCTGAAATGGCAGGGATGCCCTAGCGGTAACTGCTAGCAAAAAACTAAGTTTTCAATCTAATAGCACATAAAATAACACTAAAAATATTACTCTATATTACTCTTTAGTCTCAGCATCCGTTATGGCTTGCAAATTTTAGAAGCCTCAGAGGTGTAACCAGAGAAGGTTCCCATTGTTTTCAATCTGGTGGGATGTAGAGTAATATTTTTGGTGTTATTTTATGTGCTATTAGATTGAAAACTTAGTCTTTTGCTAGCAGTTGCCGCTAGGGAGTCCCTGCCATTTCGTTCGTTGCAATCCGTGACTGCACGCCGGGGTTTGTCCTGGTTGGATCAGAGAGAGCAGCATATGTGCCTCCTGACGAGAGACTAATAAGTTTCGAAACCGGTAGAGGTGCTTGCCGCACCCTCTGATTGAACTAGAATATGGTGCGGCTGTAGTTTCGTGTTGCAACGAAATTGAAAATGGTTACCTATTCATTTTTGGTACCTATTTTTCTGTTTCAGAATCCATTGTCCAACTTTCACAACCATACAACAAGTAAAAAAAAACGCAACATCTGGTCATTCAGATGTTACATCTTGTAAAAAATGTTTTCATGTTCATTAGTGTTTTCCTCGCTTGTTCGATTCTTGATAGGATTTCTTTTTTTTTTGTTACACTGGTTGTGAATATTTGCTTCTGAATATTTTATTGAACTTAACAGTTCTATTAATTATTGTCTCTTAGCATACAAATGTACCTTTATTGTTTTCTGAAAATACTAGAATTTTAGTTTAGTAAACGTTTAGATATAAACCGAACATTTCGCTACGATCAACTACCGCATTTATTATACTTCATAGTTCTCGTGAGTTGCTTGCTATTAGGACGGTATCAACAGCGTTATCTATGCTGGTTCCGTTAATCTTTATTCCACCTTGGACCTCGTCTAATGCTTTTCTGAATATAGACTCCAAATACAGAATAAATGATAGTGGTGATAAGACGAAAGCATGTCGCACTCCTCGTCGGCTTCGTACCTATATCTTCGGAAGTTGTGTCCTCTCTTCCAATTTTTGCCGTTTGGTACCAATATACTTCTGAGATAATTCTCAAGTCTTGTACGTCAATTCCAGTTGTTCTCAAAAGTTCCATCATCTTTTGATTCACGTAGTCAAAGGCTGATGTATGATAAGTATGATAGTAGAATAAGATTGATCCAAAGGATGGCATAACCTAGACATCCAAAGTGAAAGTTCTCCTCCAACACCAAATTGATCTATATGGTCCACATAATGTTCA
Source organism: Diabrotica virgifera virgifera (assembly GCF_917563875.1). Classification (NCBI taxonomy): domain Eukaryota; kingdom Metazoa; phylum Arthropoda; class Insecta; order Coleoptera; family Chrysomelidae; genus Diabrotica; species Diabrotica virgifera. Next base: position 11,845,903 of record NC_065443.1, on the reverse strand, counting down.
GAAAAAAGTCACACCATTTTGAGCGTCGGGTTTGGGGGGGGGAGAGGGGGGAGAAATCGGTAAATTCGTAGTTTTTTGCGTTTTTCGTCAATATTTCTAAAACTATGCGGTTTAGGATGAACAACCTTCTATACAAAAATGTTCTACATTAAATTTGAAATAAAAAAGGCACAATGCATAATCCTTCTAAAATGAACAATTCCAAAGTTACAGATGTAGTATAATATAATTGGTCCAAAAAAAGGCCTAACCCAGACATCAAAAATAAAAGTTTTCCTCCAACACCAAATTGTTCTATACGGTCCACATATATGGTTCAGTAAAAAGTTACACCATTTTGAGCGTCCGGTTTAGGGGGAGATGGGGGAGAAATCGGTAAATTAATAGTTTTTTAAGTTTTTCGTCAGTATTTATAAAACTATTCTTTAGCGTAAACAATATTCTATACAAAAATGTTCTACATATAATTTAAAACAAAACAGGTCCTACACATAATTATTATAAAATCAACGGTTCCAGAGTTACGGAGGGTGAAAAGTGGAGGTTTTCGATACTTTTATATTTTTTGGGCAATTGATGATGATTTTGGGTGGTGAGGTTGACGTTGCTTCAAGGGCTTATCACTAACATACCATCGGCCACTGAAATAGCAAATTTGAATTATAAAACCCAATCCTGTTAAAGAAAATCAGTAGGAAATTGCCCAAAAAATATAAAAAGTATCGAAAACCTCCACTTCTCACCCTCCGTAACTATGGAACCGTTAATTTTATAACAATTATGTGTAGGAACTTTTTTGTTTTAAATTTTATGTAGAACATTTTTGTATAGAAAATTGTTTACGCTAAAGCATAATTTTTGAAATATTGACGAAAACGTAAAAAACTACTAATTTACCGACTTCTCCCCCCACCTCCCCCCAATCCGGACGCTCAAAATGGTATAACTTTTTACTGAACAATATGTGGACCATATAGAACAATTCGGTGTTGGAGGAAAACTTTTACTTTAGATGTTTAGGTTAGGCCTCTTTTTGGACCAATTATACTATACTACCTCCGTAACTTTGAAACCGTTCATTTTAGAAGGATTATGCATAGGGCCTTTTTTATTTCAAATTTAATGTAGAACATTTTTGTATGGAAGGTTGTTTATGCTAAATCGTATAGTTTTAGAAATATTGACGAAAAACGTAAAAAACTACTAATTTACCGATTTCTCCCCCCTCTCCCCCCAAAACCGACGATCAAAATGGTGTGACTTTTTTCTGAACATTATGTGGACCATATAGAACAATTTGGTGTTGGAGGATAACTTTCACTTTGGATGTCTGGGTTTGGGTCTAGTTATACCATACTACTTACGATAATCAATAAAACATGCATATACATCTACATTCATGTATCTGTATCGTTGTGTTGACACATTTAAGGCAAAAAGATTTCGTGCACCCGTCGGTTTCAAAATCCGAATTGAGTATCAATCATCTGGAACTCACACTTCTTGTAAATTAGTGAATGGATAATTATGAGAAAAGTTTTAGGGATATTAGACATCAAACTTAATGGACATTACAAGTGTCGTATCTTTCCTGCAGTTGTTCTATTCCTAGGGCTTTTTTTAACATCCAATTCTCTTTAGATTCTCTTTACTTTTTCTAATGATTTTATTAATTCATTTGTATTCTATTCGGTTTGTTCTATGCTTTCGTCTTGCGTCCATGAGGTCCATGATCTCTTGCGATATCCATTCTTATTTTCTGTTGCTTCGTGAACCCGATGATTCTTTTTGTATCTTTGTTATTTCCGTACTTAGAGCAGTCCATTTTACTTCAACGTCTGTCTCTATACCAAGTTTTCTATAGTTTCTATTTCTTTTTCAACCTTGACTTGATACTTGATACTTAAGTATTTCTTTTTTCGTGTCAGGGTTTGCTATGTTATACCTATCTATTTTTCTTGTCACTTTTTTTCTTTTAACTTTCAGAAATATTTTCAGTCTCAAATCCATTATCACTGGATTGTGATCACTACGAATGTCACCTCCAGAGCATGTTTTCGCAGATTTTTTTAAAGTTTAAAGGTTATTATCCAGCAAAATGAAGTTAATTTCCAAGTATATACGGAAGAAAAATCGATGCAATCCGACAAAATTGAGAGCTTTTACCTCATTTTCACTTCCAGTGACTATACCGTCACCGTGTAGAGAACCAGGTCTCAATATATTATATATTATATATTATTTAAAATCCCATAATAGAACTTATATAGCATGTAAACTCATACCATCATCATCCTCATCATTATCATCATCAACCTTTACGTGTACACGGCTGTACATACGTCTCCCTCAGCTCTTTTCATCTGTTTCTGCATCCAGTTATAGCCCGATCAAAGAACAATCTGACCCCAAAAAAAAATAAAAGAAAGATGAAAATTTGGGAATAGGAAGTTGAAATTGTCTATTATTATATAAGAAAAAGTTTACAATTCTACATTTTTGAAAAATGGAGGGGAATACCCCCCTCTCGAAGGTGAAAAATATACATTCAGAATAAGTCCGCAATTGTATAAAATGACTAATTCTAAGCAACTTTTGTTCTATATAGAGTTTTTTCCCATCAAATCAATACTTTTCCAGTTATTTGCAAGTGAATATGTTCATTCATACAACAGAAAAAAACATGTTTTTGGCCGGTTTTTCAGAGATAACTCAAAAAGTAAGTATTTCAGCGAAAAAAATATTCTTAGCAAAAATATAGCTTATAAAGAACTGAAAAAATGGTGTATGCTTGATGTCTGTAGACCCAGTAGAAGCAGAGTTGTAGCTAATGAAAAGTAGGTACTTCTTCATCAAATTCTAAATCGAATATTTCAATGTGAAATAACCCAAAAACGGAGCACTTTTCGGGGAAAATTCATTTCAACTTTTTTAAAGTGTTTAAAAACAGGTTAATTTTTGTTTTAAAAAAAAACTTGACATTAAAAGTAAGTGAATTACGCTCAAAATATTGTTGGTACCTTTTATTTACCTAAAAATCGCGAAAATCACCCCCTAATTAGCATCACAAATAAATTTTATCATTACCACTTCACAAGTTACTTTGCTTATATATTATTTATATGATCTGTAAGTTTCATCAAGTTTCATCTTTGCAAGTTTAGGCAAATTTTGAACAGCTATAACATAACCAATTTTTGTCTAATAAAAAACAAAAAAGCAAAAATATTCAGAAAAGCAAAACGTACATTTTATTACTGTTTAAGATTTTTGGTATTACTAATAATTTTTAAGTTAATTCCATGAAAAATTCCATTTTTTTTTCAAAATTAAAAAAAATGATTTATTTTAACCCAATTTTTTTCAAAAATGAGCACTTTGAACCAATGAATCTTATAGATAATATAAACAATACATAAGTAAAGTAATTTGTGCAGCGGTAACGATTAATTTTATTTGGGAAGCTAATTAGGGGGTGATTTTCGCGATTTTTACACCAAAAAATAAAAGGGACCAACAATATTTTGAGCGTAACTCACTTATTTTTAATGTTAAAAGTTTTTAGAAGGTTTATTTTAGAAGAAAAATAAACCTTTTTACACTTTAAAAAAGTTGTAATCAATTTTCCCTGAAAAGTGCTCTGTTTTTTGGTTATTTCACATTGAAATATTCGATTTGGAATTTGACAAAGAAGAACCTACTTTTCATTAGCTACAACTCTGCTTCTACTGGGTCTGTAGACCTCACGCGTACACCATTTTTTTCAATTTTTTATTAATTTTTTTCTATATTTTTACTAAGGATTTTTTTGATAGAATACTTACTTTTTGAGTTATCTGCGAAAAACCGTCCACTCACAAATAACTCTAAAAGTATTGACTTGGTGAAAAAACTCTATAGAACAAAAGTTGCTTAGAATTAGTCATTTTATCCAATTCCGGGCCTATTTTAAACATATATTTTTTCTCTCCCGAGAAAATATTTTTCACTCCGTATTTTCCAATTTTTGTAAAATGAAGGGGATGTAGAATTGTAAACTTTTTCTTATATATATTTATACGAATATATATATACGAAGCAAGCTTTCAATCCTAATAGCAAATAATTAATATTGAAAAATATCAAAAATTACTAAAAGATTTTTAAATATTTTTCAATATTAATTATTTGCTATTAGGATTGAAAGCTTGCTTCGTATTTTTACGGCCAGATGGCGCTAGCCACCCAATACCATCATTTTGGCTGCAATATTTGGAAAAACATTTCGATGCGATTTGATTGGATTAAGGAGAACAGTGCCTACGTTCCTTCTGATGAAGCTCCAATAAGAGCAGAAAATTGCAGTTAAAGGGACTGGCTGCACTCCTTATTCTAATTAAAAAGTAAGATTGTTTTTCCTTCGTATTGCAGCCGAATATATAAAAATGGTACACACATTTTTATTTTATTTTCTTATTACTCAGTAGAGTAACTATGGTGCATCTTTCAGTTCCTAACCGGCTGCAGACGGGGGATTTGAATTGCAAAGTTTAGAATTCCTTCCCTATCGTCTTTACTGCAGCATCCATATGACTTGCAAATTGTAGAAGTCTTGGAGGTGTATACATGGGGATGTACCAGTAAGTTTTCAATTTAAAAATCTTTTAGTAATTTTTGATATTTTTCAATATTAATTATTTGCTATTAGGATTGAAAGCTTGCTTCGTATTTTTACGGCCAGATGGCGCTAGCCACCCAATACCATCATTTTGGCTGCAATATTTGGAAAAACATTTCGATGCGATTTGATTGGATTAAGGAGAACAGTGCCTACGTTCCTTCTGATGAAGCTCCAATAAGAGCAGAAAATTGCAGTTAAAGGGACTGGCTGCACTCCTTATTCTAATTAAAAAGTAAGATTGTTTTTCCTTCGTATTGCAGCCGAATATATAAAAATGGTACACACATTTATTTTTTTTTTTTTTTTTTTTCTTATATAATAATAGACAATTTCAACTACTTATTCTCAAATTTTCATCTTTTCTTTATTTTTTTGGAGGTTTTCGTAAAATTTTGTGTTCCCTGATCGGGGTATTACTGACAACACGCTTCAGATTGTAGCTCCATCTCGTTGGTGGACGTCCTTTGTTGCTTAGTGCTTCTTGTCGTGACCTCCACTCGACAATACGTTTTCTCCATCGGTTGTCTAATAATCTAGTGGCGTGTCCTATCCTTAGAATATAAAATAAACCAGGAAGGAGTACAATGCGAAATGACTACGAGCATTGATTATAAACACACACATAGATACCTCACTCAAAGGTAAAAACGAATTCAGTGTTAAACTCCGCCTACTTACACCTCTTTACCCCTCAAGCCTAAGTACTACCTGACTGTATGGTGGCGACATTAATTGAAATCTTTGCCAAGATTGAAAAATAAATTTGAGTTACCTGCTCCAGCCATTGTCCAGTGCAATAGACGACAATATAAGGGTGGCATTCAGCATTTTCACAAATAATTTTAACGTGCTTGTAATCTATATTATGGAATTCCGATTTTACTTCAGAAAAAACGCTAAAAATTGATTAATGAAAACAGTAGAGGATTTTTAAAAATTATTTATTTATCAATACACTACAAAGGAATAACAAAATATAAAATACATAATAAAATTAGCAGTGATAAATTACATGTCATGTAAATTACTTTTTTGTAACTTTTCAAACAAATTAATTTCCAGAATTGATGCAAACTAAAATATTTCAAGCTAAGATACATAATTTATTTCCAGATTTAGTCCATTCACTCACGGTAAAATATTGCAAAAAACCTCCTAGTTTTAAAGAATCGCTTGGATTGACATGAAATTTGGCTTACGCCTAGCTAAGATGTCAAAGAAAAACAAATGATGTACCGATGTGTGCTTTGGCCCTATGGTTCAGTATCACCACTTCTCGGGAGTGAAAAAATATATGTTCAAGATAAGTTCAGAAGTGCCTAAAATCACTAATTCTAAGCAACTTTTGTTCTATAGAGTTTTTTCACTACGTCAATACTTATTTCGAGTTATTGAAAAATAAGTTCTTTTTCGTCAAATTCCATGTTGAATATTTCAACGTGAAATAATAAAAAAAATGAAGCACTTTTCGACGAAAACTCATTACAACTTTTTTTAAAGTGTTTAAAAAAGGTTTATTTATATTATTTTTGTTAAGTTTCTAGCGTCAAAAGTAAGCAAGTTATGATCAAAATATATTTGGTTCCTATTTTTTTGTTAAAAAATCGTGAAAATCACCCCCTAATTAGCATCCTAAATGAAATTAATCGTTACAACTTCACAAGATCACAACTTGCTTTACTCGTGTATGTATTGTTTCATCGGTTCAAAGTGGAAATTTTTGAAGGAGCTCTAGTTGAAAGGGCTTGAACTAGTCAAAAATCACGAGTGTATGCAAATTTTGAACAGCCACATCTTAACCAATTTTTGCCTTACAGAAAAACAAAAAATCCAAAATATTCAGAAAAGCAAAACCTACATTTTTTTACTCTTTGTGATTTTTGGTGTCACTAATAAATTTTAAGTTATTTTGAAAAAAACATTTTTTTCAAAATAAAAAAAAATTGTTAAAAAATAAGCCCTTTGAACAAATGAAACTTACTTAGGATTAAAAATCCTAATTGGGGGCTGATTTTCCCGAGTTTTTTTGACCAACTTTATTTTGAGCGTAACTTACTTTTTATGCTAGAAACTTATTAAAAAACAAAAATGAATATTTTTTTGAACACTTTAAAAAAGTCGTACTGAGTTTTCCCCAAAAAGTGTAAACTTTTTTGGTTATTTCACGTTGAAATATTTGCTTTGAAATTTGACAGATATGAAACTATTTTTCATTAGTTACAACTTTGCTTCTACTGGGTCTAGAGAGTTCATACATACACCATTTTTTTCTCTTTTTAGAAGCTATATTTTTACTGGAAACCTTTTTTTCGGTAAAATACATATTTACTTTTTCAGTTATTTGCAAAAACCCACCTAAAAAGTGTTTTTTTTTTGTTGAAAAATGAACATATTTACTCGCAAATACCTCGAAAAGTATTAACTTGCTTAGAATTACTTTTCTTCTTTCCTATATGTATTCCAAAATTTCGTGTCAACCCAAGCGGTTATTTAAAATTTGGAGTAAAAACCGTGATTCAATGGTATTATTGGTTTCTATTATAGTTTTCTACTGTAGTTTTAGCTATAGTTTTATAATAGTTAAGATTATATTTAGAAAATTGTATCATGTTGTGACTGGCTGTATGGCATTTACCAATTCCAATTAAATAAATAAATAAAAATGTTATAAAACTAGACAATAATACTACTATAACTACCGCTAAATTAATCGCAATAGTTGAAGTATTCAAATATCTACATTATTAATTTACCGAAAATAAAACCTAATATATAGCTATAAATTTTTACAAAATAACTGCAAATATCTAGGAACCTGGGTAAATAAAAACGATGACCAAAATGTATCTATTAGAGAAATCAGGACACGCATTGAAATTGCAAGACAAGCATTTATAAAAATGAAAAAAATGTTTGTTAATCGAGATCTTCCTCTGTAGCTGAGGATAAGAGCCTTAGGATGCTACGTGTTCTCGACTTTGTTACATGGAATGGAAAGCTAGACACTAAAAGTAGACAATATAAATAAGTTGGAAGCATTTGAGATGTAGGGCTATAGAGGGATTTTGAAAATACCTAGATCTAACGAGTTACAAATGCAAAAGTATTAAGAAGGTTACAATGTTACAAAAGGATTGCGAGGTGATAAAGAACATCAATACAAGAAAGCTGGATTTAGGCCAAATTACCAGAGGAGCGAAATATGAGATATTAGGCTCATAATGCAAGGTAAAATTAAGGGTAAAAGATCCATAGGTAGAAGAAGAATTTCCTGACTGAGAGACTTAAGAGAGTGGTATAGTTGCAGCTCAATAGATATTTTCAAAGCAGGCGCCAATAAGGTACGGATAGCTGTAGTGATGGCCAACCTTCGATATGAGAAGGAACTTCGACAAGAAGAAGAGGATATAAATGTTGTTCTGATAGTAACATTGTACTACAAAAAATTGACAATTTATCTAGAAAAGGCAATATAGAAGTCTGTGCAAAATAAGAAATTGTACAGAGGTGAACTAAAATCAATATGATTTACTGTTCGATCGCATACTTTTTACATTTAAAAATTATCTAAGGACTTTCTAGAATTAAGACATCGATGTTTTAAAAAAAAGTAGTGGTGAGTACCAAATACAATAGATTATTATCTTTCTTTGAAAAAATACCACAAATTCCCAACGTTCAAAATGAATAATGTAAGTACATACATATCTTGATAAAGGGACAGGGAATTTCCAACATATAAATAGTTGAAGGCCATTTGCCTAGGAACAATAGGTAAAAGCTGGATTAAACAGACAGGATTAGAAAGTTTAAAACATCACTAATGAGATCATATTTAAAAACAAAGTAAATAAGTATATTTGAATGTTAATTCTTTTCAAACTAAGATCACAGTATAAAGAGGGAACCTCTATATACTGTGATAAGATTGTAAAATTAAAATATTGGGAAAAAAAGATATATATTTATTATTTCTTTTTCTGAAGAAGTACTTTCATTGTTGACAATATTGAAACATTTTATTATTATTAAAAGTCGAGAACAATTAAAAACCACGTTAATATTTATATGAAAGTGCTTTAAAAATGAAGGTATATGACTCTTGAGAAGAATTAATATTTTTTAACAAACTTGGTATACGACTCATAATATCTGACATCTGATTCTTTTATTTTTAGTTTTGAGACATGCAAGTTTTTATCAATAATACATTTTTCCCTAAACTTAATAAAAAAGTTTTCTATATGATTCCAAGGTTTTAAGACATACTGATATTGTTTTCCTGATATTATAAAATACTTGTTAATATCTACTGTATATAGAGACTAAAGCTAATAGTGTAGTTTAACATACAGTTAAGTCCACGGTTATTTACCCGTGCGTCATTCATACCCGGCGAGATAAAACATATACTTTTTATCTAGCATCATTCTCTTCCACGCATGAAACTAAAGACAAACCAGCTACCGCCTGTTATTAAGTAAAAACACATGTTATTTTTATGAAAGCACTAAACTCAGTACATTGAAAAGATCTAGGTAGAAAAAAAGACGTTTTCATATTTTAAATACAATTTGTGACGTTTCTGGTTTGTTTACTTTTGTGGCTGTCAGTCTGTTGAATTTTTTGCTGTTTATTTGTCGAATTTTTGCATTTTGATGTTTGTTTACCTTTACTTTTATTGAAAATAAGTAATTTTCTGTGAATCTTTTCCCTTTTAGTTTTCTGTTTGCTTTCATTAACGTTATACCACTGACAAGTTTTAAAAAGTTTGATTTTTACCAAAAATTTTATAATTTTCCTTTTATGGTCTTCGCAGCTTTTAAGCCAATTAGTAGTTAATAAAATATGGTTAGTCTCATAGGTTTCAATTTTTTCGAAAACTGCATTATCTACTTTAAATAAATTAAAAGCCTCGTGAAACTTTTCTAACAATATTGTAGTAATAGTAACAAACAAATCTGATGGTCTCTGAAGAAACTTTATTTCTTCATTTGCGCCATAATCTCTGAAAAGTAACATTAATTCGTGTTTCTGTAATAGAATTTTGTTGTCTTTTAGCAAGTCTTCCTGGCATTTACCACAATTCAAGTTCTTTATAATCTTATAGTAAATATAACCAGCGACATATGTAACAGCACACGTTTCTAAATTTGTTATGCTACATTTGCTGGAATGTGCCGTGCTTAAAATTTGGTTGTCATTATTTTCCTTTTGCATGTCTAAAGATTGTTCTACATGAACTGTTTGGGTTTCAATGGACTCGTCAGATATTTCGACGCTGGTTACTTCGTGGGTTAAATCTAAATTATCAATTTGTGCTATTTCACAATTTCCATTGTCTAAAGCAATTTTTAGTTTAATATTTGTGTTATGCTTAATGGCAATTCTTAACTGACTAACACTAGGTGTTGGATTGTAACCACCCCGATTGCGCACAATAGAGAAACAATTTTCTAGAGGATCTTGGTTCAGAAAAGATGTTAAAAGATATGACACAATATATTTTTGAAGTTCCTCCCACAAACATAAAACTGACAAAATTGTCCACTGAAAGCCGTGTAGACAGTGAATATTATTTCTCTCTTTTTGATTTTCAAAAACTTTAATTTTTTTAAAATATTCTAAACCTGCTTTTAAGTTTTCAGTTGACTTGCTTAAAGTTGACATTGGCTTTCTGTTTGGGTTACTATCACTACAATATTTGCTGTTAAGATCATCAAAAATATTATTTATAATTTTTAAAAATTCGGCAGTATGAGGAGCCGTTTTGGTGTGTAACTGGCCTACAGATTTTGCTGTTGATATTGCTGAGGCAACTGAGTTGGAAAAAATTTGGGCTGCTAATTTTACACGCATTTTTTGGAAATTATTAGGGTTTATGTGAACGTCTGTTATTTTCACCATGCATCGTGCTCTCACATTGGTTCTATCGATGTTGTATGTGTATTCAATATCTTGCCACGATATCTGGTTAGAATCGGCAAAAAACGTCAACTTTTTGTTAAGAAAATTATTTCTTAGACTTTTTAATAAGTGGGGTGTATCAAAAACAGTGAAAATCCTCTGATTTCCTATTTCTATTGCAGGCTGATCCTTACATGCGCCTAACAGCTTAAATAAAGCTCTATTATTAGATGCTTGATCACACACTAACACTTTTGGTATATACCCAATATTTTGTAATTTTGAAACAACTTCAACTACAATGTTTTTTAAGTTGTCGCTATGTATTGGACCACCTGTAACAAAATAGCAAATCGGAATCTTCTAGTTATGTAGCAAGCCGCGCATCATGAAAACCAGACCTGTGTTGGCAAGTTTGTTTGTTCTTCCTAAAGCACCTAAATCTTGAAACCCTTCTATAATGTCATCTAATTTATTGTACTCCAATTTTTTTTTCAAATAAATTTCATCAAACATTAACACACAAATTTTTTCCAACTCATCCATTGTCTCTGCTTTTTTCTTCAACTTGTCAATTAAGGAAGTGTTTAAACCAGGTCTTAATTTTATGACACGCAACCAAGTTTGAATTGTTTTTACTGAAGGTAATATAAAGTTAAGAGATCTAATTAAAAATTTGTAACAACTAGGAGACTTATAATAAATGGCCAGAGCTAAATCCTTTTCATTGTGACTCCATTGTGAACGAGTTTTGTGTGAAAACTGCATATTAACAAATGTGTGCACGTATTTGCTTTTATTTTCTAACAGTACCTGTAACATGAATTTGGTTGCCGATTTTTTGTTTTTTGTTGTTCTTCTACAACGCTGACTGTTCTTCTGACGGCACTTCTTCTTTAAAGCATTTACTTGATACTCCAATTTTTTTACCTTCTCCGTCAATTCAGTTTCAAGTTTTGTGGGCAAATTAATTTCAAAACTGGAAATATCACTGAGACTACTACTTGATCTCTTAGGCGATGAAGTTGACCTAACCATACAATCGTCACTTGTAGATCTTTTACGTTTCGTACCGCAATAAACGTATGTAGAGCATACTGGTGGGATATCACCTAAAATAGGTGTAATCATTGAAATGTATGTGTAATTTTAATTAAAGCAAAACAAGCATCATCATTATTTCTGGAATGATAGTAACAACGCATTCATATTTAAAAAAAAATCTCTTTTGATTTAATTGTATAAAAATATTTAAATCATTCAATATCCACTGATTTTATATAAAATATATTTTAATAGTAGTATTCTCATTGACAAAGCGCATTAGGCAAACATAAAAATATTTATAAAATTGAGTACTCACCTAAATCAGTTGTTAACTATGTAAATTTTAGAGGAACAGCATTTTTCCTTAATAACTTTCTTTGGCCACTTTGGTAAATATGTTCCACTGCAAAATGATGCTGGCAAATCACCCTCTGTATAAGGTCAGTGATATCCATCAATAAAATATCAATGTTCCCGCAGTTTTTTTGCCAAATTTTTGTACGCTCTACGTCTTTCAGTGGAAATTTAAAGAAAGATATATTATTATTTGTTCCATCGTTTCTTTCAAAACATCCCGCGTAAACACACTTATGAGTTACAGAGGCCATTTTGTCTAAAATATGAGTCCTTTTTTTTTATAAAATTCCGCTCTAATTTGTCACAACACCTGCCTGTCACAGATAATACACCTATAGGGTAAGTTCGGCCCTGACACTACTCCTACCTCCTCGCAAGTCAGAGAGAGAATGAGAAATCTCGATACGGTTTTCGAGTAGCGCCATCTAGTTGTTGATACGTCTTTCGGTTACCAAGAGGTGAGCTATCTATGGGTTTTTTTAATCAATGCTACGAGCCAGGAAGGAGGTTGCAAATGGCGATCAGCTGTCAGATTTGCTTTCTATCTCCAGTGACGTACCTTTGAAAGAGGGAAGAAAAGAAATTCTTAACGATTTTATTACATCTTTGATGTTAAACAAACAGCTACAGATCAAGAGAAAATACGTACATATTAATATAATATTTTGTTGAAAAGTCAGTTAAATAACATTTTATTATACTAATAACTTCAGTTAATTAATTGCACATACAGGAGCTTTACCAGATGGTACGCCTATGCACACAGCTGATCCAATACACAAACACCTTCTACCTCGTTGACAAAAACTTATGAGTCATCCACAGACGTTCAAGATGGCCGGTTCCGCTAGAAATTTAAGGTGTTGTTGATATATGAAAGACTCCTTCCTGTTTTTTTTATATTCTAAGGTCCTACCTATGGAGACGTCCTACCCAATTCTACTTTAGCGACGCGATTCTTTCGACAGCGTCTGACTCTTGACCAGATAAGTCAAAATCAAGGTTAATAGATTATGCGTAGGTTGTCTCGTAACTATAGACCAATCAGAACTAGGTTTTTAAAGGCGGGAATACGTCACCCGTAGGACACTTTTGAAATTGTCGTAAGTTTCAATGCTAATAAAAGGTTCAAAAACTTAGGTTTTGCAATATATTTTGGGATTTTTTGGGTATAGATATATCAAGTGGTTATTATATTGATAATTATATCAATTTTTATCTTAAAAATCAATAGTCTGCTGACAAAAAAAAACAGAATTAATATGAAGAAGATTTAACATTTATTGTGTGTTTTAAATGGAGATAACAGTTCAATTCGCACAAAAACCCAAAACAAAAGGTAGAGAAAGTTTAGCAAAATTACATACTTACTTATTATGGTTTTTCTGGAATGTGCAGAATTTTTATCATGTAGTCATAGGAAAAAAACTAATAATATAAATAATTTATTTTTAGATTAAAGTACATCCTTCAAGCACTAATCCATTAAAAATGTACCATGTATACGTATTAATTATAATAAAAATTAAACAAATAAACAATATTAAAGAAAATTATATAAAAATATTCGGAAACGCAACCACAAAATAAAAAAGAGGGTTATGTTTGAACCACAAACAAAAACTGTCAATTGTCAATCTCGACTTTGTCGTACGAGTGACGTAGTCCTTCCCCTCCCCCTCGCTACCGCCAACATAGTTACGAGACAACCTACCTCCTATCTATGAACCTTGAGTCAAAATAGCAAGAGACAAATCACTAAACGGAAAAATAATTTTATTAAGAATGAATTTGGAGCTAATTTTTCATTTAACACCACTTTTCTATGACATGTTCATGTTCAAGATATCTTAAAATAAAACTGAATTGTAGAAGTGTCAAGTCGATAGGTGCAGTTGGTAGTGCACTGAAAACTCATACTTAATGTTGGGCACGAGCTCGAACGAAGCGGGGGAGAGTCAGTCCAACTCCAACATAGAGGCCAGGTGAGCGCCGGTGAAGCTATAGATTGATGCACATGGCACTATTAATTATATTGATATAGGGGTCTTATACCCACACGATTTGTTAAACAAGTTAGGATTACTGCTAAAGATACACGTACATAAAGCTAGGTATGTTTGCATATAAGGTTGATTGCTTTCAGACAGAAAAAAAAAGAAGAAGGAACGTTCTATTGGAAATTGAGCTATTAAGAGGAAAGGTGTTAAGAATGGCGATCCAATTTTTAACAATGTCTATGTCTATATAGTAGTAAATATTTTATTGTCCAAGAATTTACAATATGAGCAGGGCCGCCGAGAGGGAGAGCGGGCCCCGGTAAGAAGCGAAGAACGTGCCAAAAAGTGAAGAATAAAAAAAAAATTTTAATTTTTATGGAAATAAAATTATCAGTAGCAATTGCACAAGAGCTCTTAAATTATCGAATTTTTCCCGAGTGACACTTTGGGGACCGTTCAAGTATTACGTAACGCAGGTTGGGGGGGGGGGGGCGGGTCAAAAATCTTCAAAAATTGCGTGACACAATAGTTAAACTCCCATACAAGTGCGTTACATAGGGGGGGGTTAAAAATCTTCAACAATCGCGTTACGTAATACTTGAACGCTCCCTTGACAGTTTTAATTTCACTACCCGAAGGGGAGTGAAATTATGTCAAAGTGTCACGAGGGCCAAAATTCGATAATAATTTTAGAGATCGAGTGCAATTTGTTGCGATTATTTCATGAATAAAACTGTTCAAAACCAAAATTTTATTGTAATTTATTTATGTAAGTACAAATTAGTACAATTAAATTTACAGTTGTTATAAATATTTGACGGTTGAAAGTCATCACTTTTATAATTTTTAAAATATTTATTGTCATTAATGTCACTGAATGTATTTTTTCATAGCAACGAAGGGCATCTGACGTTATATACTTGACGACGGGATATTATCAAAAATTATCAGTTTAATTTTTATTTCTGTAGCTTTCTATTGGTCAGAATCTCCTATGAATGAAATAATCAATAATAAATAATAAGAAACATTTCAAATATAACTTTTATTAAATTTTGATTATATTTTTATTTATAGTGAAAATATTTACAATACCGGTAATTTTCGAGTTTTTTGATTGGCAAAGATGTCTATAATTTTCGAACAATCGCATGATTTTACCAAATCATTCTCAATACACAAAGTGGCTAGGCCAGTTAACGGATCCTGTTTCATTTTAGATCTCATAGCATTTTTTATGATAGAAAGAAAACTAAAGGATCTTTTCCCCTTTTGCGACTTCCACCGGTAATGTGCAAAATATGTATTTTTGACGCTATAACGACTGTAGAAAATAATGATTCCAATTTGGGATGTTTAATTTTATTAAGTAAATCTATTGGAGAAAGTTGAGCGAGATTCACAAATATTCTCCTCTATCGTCTTCTTTATAAACTCGCGCAATATATCAATTGTTTTTCTTTATATTGTCGTTATCTTCATCTCAGAAGATCCATAAAATGTTAAATAGTGAATGAATTTCAATTGCAGCATTAAATTCATAAATTGCTTCTGGTTAAGTGGCTTATTATATAATATATGACAATATTAAATATTTCACAGAAATATTGCGTCGGGCTCAAAATAATTATCAGTCGCCTCAATACTAGGCCCTATATTTCAAAATAGAGGTAAAGGTCATATTAAATATAGTTGAGTAAACTCATTAGGCACATAAAGTGAGGAGCAAAAAGAAACAAGAAAAATTACGTCTTTGGTCTGGTCGACGCCGGGCCCCTTACATCGCCGGGCCCCGATAAAATGTACCGGCTGTACCCCCTATCGGCGGGCCTGAATATGAGGCAACAAACGACTAAAAAATATAAAAAGGCGCCTACGCAACTAGATAATCCTGCTTGTCATGATATACTTCACCGCAGAAATGAGACCTGAAATTAGCTAGAAAGATACATAGAAACAAGTGACATGGGTACCTTAAAAATAATTACAAGGAAAGCATTGATGGGAAAAATCAGTATAGTCCATTGAAATGTTACATTTAGTGTGCATTTCTTAGAGGAGTCAATTTTATTTTTTTAATGTGTAGGGGAGTTCAGTAGAAGCTTAAGTTCAAGTTTTTGGGGTTGAGGCCCTTGTCCCCCGGCCACCATCTTGGAAAAAGAGGTGCAAAGGGCTTTCGCGCTGTATCTCGTAAACTAGCTACCCTACAGAAAATTTAATTTCACATAAAATGAAGAAAATTAAATTTTCTACAGTTTTATATCTATTACTTTTTATCTTAAAGTGGCCAACAAAAAAGTTATAAACAAAAATAAGAGAAAATTTTTTAAGAAATTTCTTTTTGGAGGTTATAACTTTTTTTACGTTCATTTCACAATAAAATAACATCATAGCGATTTTGTAGAGGATTTTTCAATAAACAATTTTCACTATAAAGTTGTTTAATTTTATTTATTATCTAGGTTTTACAGCGCTACAAACTTGACCAGATTCTCGAATTCTCGTAGAAAAATAATGCTTTTCTATCTATATATTTTAGTCCTGTCGCCAGGGGGGGTACAACGGCCTCCTTAATTCAGATGGACTTACCCAAGTTTTTTTTATATATTTTGACCCGTAGAATACGAATTTTTTGGGTAACAGTTGATCCGGATGTCGATAAAATTGTTATAGACAAAGAACTTGAGGAATTACATAACAGTGATTTCTCGCAAAACAAAACAGATTTTTGTATTTTTTGGGTCATTTTAAGCAAAAGATATTCCTACAAGTTTTTTCGTAGAATGCATAGTTTTCGAGATAACCGCGGTTGAACTTTCAAAAAATCGAAAAATTGCAATTTTTGAACCCGAATAACTTTTGATTAAAAAATAAAGTAGCAATTCTGCTTACCGCATTTGAAAGTTTAAGTCAAATTATATCGGTTTTGATTATTTGCATTGCTAAAAATTAATTTTTTTATTGTTAAACTAATCTATAAACACATAGGTTTCCCGTGCCGAATACATGCGTTTTAACGCATGCTACGTAGAAATTGCCTCGCTTGCACTTGTAGCTACTCTACCTACTCGTTCGATTTTAAATAAGAAATCATAGAAAACATCACTCACATACTAGGTGTTTACTACAGTTTACAGCTTTGTTTAACAATAAAATAATAAATTTTTAGCAATGCAAATAATCAAAACCGATATAATTTGACTTAAACTTTCAAATGCGGTAAGCACAATTGCTACTTTATTTTTTAATCAAAAGTTATTCGGGTTTAAAATTTACAATTTTTCGATTTTTTGAAAGTTCAACCGCGGTTATCTCGAAAACTATGCATTCTACGAAAAAACTTGTAGGAATATTTTTTGCTTAAAATGACCCAAAAAATACAAAAAGATGTTTTGTTTTGCGAGAAATCGCTGTTATGTAATTCCTCAAGTTCTTTGTCTATAACAATCTTATCGACATCCGGATCAACTGTTACCCAAAAAATTCGTATTCTGCGGGTCAAAATATATAAAAAAAACTTGGGTAAGTCCATCTGAATTAAGGAGGCCGTTGTACCCCCCCTGGCGACAGGACTATTTAGACGAGCGGCATTAACCGTTATGCCAACCACGAAAATCAAATTTAAGGTGAATGATCAATGTTGGTCTATTTTTATGTTTTCGAGGTCGCTGAATCCGAATATGAAGTTTATTTTTATCTGGAGTTGGCGGAACATGTTAAAAAAATAAATTTTATAAAAAAATGCCAAAAATCAATTTTGATGATTTTTCAAATTTACCTCGCTGTATCTTTGGTCGCTGTAAATATTTCTTTTTAAAAATTTTACTGTGTCATCTTTGAAGTATGTAGATAACAATGAAATTTGTCCAAGATGTTTAAACACATTAAAAAAGGAGTTGTTAATTTATTAACATTTTGTCATCATATTTCGTTAGTTTCATGTTGACTTAAAAAAGTTGAGTGACAAACTTTTTAGTTTATAATTTTAACGAACACAATAATAAAATATAGTTCACGAAGAAGTTTTTTGGAAAATTTTAAGTCAAAATATATAATAGGAAAAAAGTTATGTTACTTCATATACAAGCGGCACACCCCAAAAAACGCTTATATCTCGAGATCCTGACCACGGTGTGGTGAACGGCTAATTTTTATCATACTTTATGATTTTGATATCAAAAATCGTTTTTTTGCTCTGCTTAAGAATTTTGCATTTTGCGGTTGCGTCATTCTTCTTCTGAAGCGACGAATTTTTCCTCAAACAACTTCTTGGGCCTTTTCTATATATGCTTAGAGTTATAAGTTTTATAGTGGGAAGAAAGGTCAAAAACAGATTAATAATAGCATAGGAATGTTAAAATCATAATAAATTGTAATAATAAAAAATATATATAGATAGAAAAGTAAGCCTAACTTTTGTTTTTATTGTATCCCTATGAGCATTCGAGAATCTGGTCAAGTTTGGAGCGCTGTAAAACCTATATAAATAAATAGAATTAAACAACTTTATAGTGGAAATTGTTCGCTTAAAAAACCTCTACAAAATTGCTATAATGTTATTTTATTTTTAAATGAACTGAAAAAAAGTTATAACCTCCAAAAGGAAACTTGTTAAAAAAATTTACATATTTTTGGTTATATCTTTTTTGTTGGTCACTTGACGATAAAAGGTAATAGAAACAAAATTGTGGAAAATTTAATTTGTTACATTTGATGTTTAATTAGATTTTCCGTAGGGTTGGTAGTTTACGAGATATAGCGCGAAACCCCTTTGCACCCCATTTCCAAGATGGCGACCGGGGGACAAGGATGGCGACCCCAAAAACTTTAACTTAAGCTTCTACTGATCCCCCCTACATATTAAAGAAATAAAATTGACTCCTCTAAGAAATGCACGGTACGGCCTAAAAAATGTAACATCTTAATGGACTAGTAGTACTGCGACCAAAAACTTACAATCTTCTTCTTCTTTTTAAGGTCAATGAGTTTTCGCGACCTATCTTAAGTCATACCGTAATTTACTTGTACATTTAATTATTAAAATAAAGAAATGGAAAAAGTTTAAGTTTGTTCGGGGTAGTGTCTTCGTTGCAACACCCAACGTCACACTTCTACATTACTGAAGGTAGGCTATAATTACAGCAAATTGATCTATATCTTGAGTTGTTCTTAGTATCGAATGTGTGTCCATGCCTCTCCAGTTTCTTACTTTCTTCAGAAAGGAGCATTTTCTTCTTCCTGGACCTCTTCTTCCTTGCAGTTTTCCTTTCATACTTCCATTATGAGTCGTAAAACGTTGTATTTCTCTCCTCTATAAATATGTCCTAGATAACTCGTTTTTCTGTTTTTTACAATATTTAGGAGTTATCTCTCAGTCCCAGGGGCGTAACAGAGGGCCCCGCAGCATGAAGCTTGCGGGGGGCCCCAATCGCTTAAGGGCCCCATCTTGTCATCTGATATTATGTAAAAATCTGTTATTGTTATATTATTTTTACGTTGTCTGTTTAAATTTAAAAACGTAAAAATTTCTTTATAACTAGACGTATTTGCCAAGTGAATCATCTCATAATATCTAGAAACTTAATCCCTTCCGGCCTACCGAAATTTTATGGCAGGGACAATAAACTATATAATGCTTTGTACGTGACTATTGAACGATATTAGAATTGCAATTTGCCGAATTTAGGAACAATATTTTTAAATCTAAAAATGGGTTTTCTTTCTCTCTGTTCTTTACCTACTTTTAGTATTTCAATACAATATTATCGCCAGTAATTTCATATTGGTTGTTTGCATTGAATGTTATTAATGTTTGTGTTGTTTTACGGTTATAGTTGCATCAGTTTGGTACGCATTTATTTAACAATTATTGACAACTTTTCTTATATAATCATTGGACAATCTCTCAACAGATAAACGGTAAGATAAGGAAATTATAACACTTACGCTTTAGGGAAGTCAATGTAGAAAAACTTGCATTGTTTCGGTTTCAGAAAAAATCAAACAAGCTTATATTTTTCTAAAACATTTTTTGTTAGTTTATATATCTTATCTTAAAGTGAAAAGTTCTACTCACAGATGCCTCTAATTGTTTATTAATTCTTTAAACAATAAAACTGTTTTATATTAAATAATTTTAAAAGATATCAGTGAATTCATCATTTTAATTTGTTCAAAAATGTTTCTATTTGCTTTTTGATAATGCTGACTTCGAATATGTCATTAAATCAGGGCCATAAGTACGATGTTGGGGGTCCCGGGGCAAACGTGGTCTGGGCGCCCCCTACCGGGGGTCTGGGGTTAATCACCCAGCAGAAGGAGTCCGGGAAAATTGATATTTGACCACTTGAAAACGCATTTTAATGTACTCCATGACTGAAGTTTCCTGTACCTACCTACATATTGCAATTTTAGTTGACCAACAAAAAACAAATTTGAAATCACATTATTTTAAGCTAAATATTTACCATCAATATAACATCTTTTCTGTTTTCATAAAAAATATACTACACATAATGTTACTTACATTCTTCGGCTATAATGTAGGTTTTTAATCGCGTTATATTGTCTATACGCCGTATAACGCCATTACAATCGCGGGGCCCCCTTCGCCGGGGGCCCCGAGGCACTACCCCGGTTGCCCCAATGGTAGTTACGGCCCTGTCAGACATTACAATTTGAAAATTCAAAATAAATTTTTTTGAGCACTTATACAGTATGTCTGCGTGGCTTCGAACCATATGGGAAACATTTTTATTATCAATTTTACGAAAAAAGTTATTCTTCATGAAATGCTCTGAATGGTCTTAAATTTGGGATACAAAATAAGCCAGATAAACCATCAGATATCAAAGCTTATCAATTTTATATGAGGTAAGTCAAAAAATAGGAATTTAACTCAAGGATAAAGTACTTTTATATTTAACAATATACGATTTTAATTTTAATATGTAATTACATCCTTGTAAATAAAAAATTAATTTTTCCAAATATTTCTCAAATTACCGATAACCAACATCATTTTATTACAATTATAATAACTATTTTATTATTAATTTTTTAATTTTACGAAAAAATTCTTTAAAAAATTCTTATCAGATTCTTTATAAAAAGCTCTGCATTATCTCAAAACGAAGATTCAATCGTAATATATCACATTTTACCAACTTTATACGAGGTATGTCGAAAAATATGAATTTCTCTCTAAGAGTTAAGTACCTTTATAGTTCACAATATTTCAACTGGAATGATATAATTGCATATTTAAACATAGTTTTTAATTGCGAACAACTTTTTATAATAAAATTTTTCAATATTATAAAATATAAAGGTGGTATAGGTACTATTGAGCGAAATTAATATTTTTTGATATACCTCGTATAAAATCAATAAAATTGAATATCTGTTATTGCAACTTAAGTTTTATACCATGCAGAGCATTTTATGAAGAATAATTTTTTTTCGTAATATAGATATGTAATAAAAAAGTTTCCCATACGTTCCAAGCTACGCAAACACACTGTATAAGAAATCAAGAAAGAATTGCTTTAACATTTACTATTTTTAAAGCTGGTTATTAAATAAATGTATTGTAGGTAATTTGTACAGAAAACAACAAAAGAAGTTGTTTATTTAGAATGGGTCTGTATACCAATAAAGATGAGAAATGTAAGTTGTTATGAACAGTGAACGATAACGCTAACACAAAAAAGTTTTTGTTAAATAAGTCGTATTTAGTAATTATTGTTTAACGCGGGAGCAGTCACGCTCACTTCTGTCACGTAAGCAGTCGCGCGTAGAACAAAATTTAACAATACGAATTTAAAACAAAGTTCAATTTTATAATATGTTTTTTTGCTTGTTATGTTAAAAATATCTATTTCTAACAATTTTAAAACTAATTGGTTCCCACCAAAGCCATAAATTACACAAAAAGAAAAACTAAAAATGAAATTAAAAAATTTAAAAAAAATCCTACGCATTACTACAATCTTCTTCGAGGCACTTACAAGTGGAAAGTTATGTTGCAAAATTGTTCATTAAGTTATCACGGAAAATGATAAAAAGTTGGATTTTCTCTAACGGCGCGACTGCTCCCGGGTTAAAAGGGGCCCCATTTCAAATTCTGCGGGGGGGCCCCGACGGAGTTTGTTACGCCACTGACTCAGTCCCCATTATTCTCAGCAACTCGTTGTTGGTCACGTGCTCGGTCCAAGAGATCCTCAGCATCTTTCGAAAAACCCACATCTCAAAGGCTTCCATACGCCTCATACTTGTAATTCCGAGAGTCCATGTTTCCACTCCGTATAGCAATATGTAATAAATGTTACAAATAAGGTAGATCTTGTTAGGAATTTTTTCATTCTTTGAAAAGCGGACCTAGCATACTCTATACGAGCACGTATTTCGACCTCGTGGTCAAGATCGTTTATTATCCAGCAACCTAAATACTGGAATGTTTGTACGGGTTCTATCTGTTTGTTATACAGGGTGATTGATTAGTGGGGTAAAGCTCAATAGATCCGCTATAGTAATAGATAGCAATAAAAGTTAATAACAAAAATTTTAGCCAACTTTGAGCTTCACATTACAAAATTAGTTAGAATGTTACAGGGTGTTCGATAACACAGTGGCACACCAAACTTATGTTTTTTTGAATGGAACACCCTATATTTTATTTTTTATTCGAAATCCTGTTAACTTCTCCATCACAAAAATATAAAGGTTTGTTATGTTATACAGGGTATTTACAAAGTTATAACCAATTTTATATGAAAATCGTAACAAGTTCAACTCCCTGTATAAATAAAAATAAGCAAAACAGCAATGCTTTATTAATGCCATATTACGTATTGTCAAAATTTTTAAGAATGATTGATATTTCTAATTTTCTTTATATAAAATACAGGGTGAGTCAAAACGCAAGTACATTATTTCCTCAGTAATTTTAAATGGAACACCCTGTATTTTATATCACTATTGAAAAGTACCATTACAGTACTTTAATTTTTAGACAGCATTCCCTATGTCTAAATTTATTAGTTTTCGAGATATTTTCATTTTTCAATGGACCAGTAGCGTGGCCACCCAAATCACCAGAATTTAATAAACAATAAATTTAACTGTTTTTTTGGGGTTACGTTAATATTGAAGTTTATAAAATACCTGCAACAACAAGTGATGAGATGAAAAATAGAATACAAAGTGTATTTCGATGTGTTAATTTACAAATGCTTCGTAGAGTAAGTAGCTCATTCAATGATCGTTTTTAGGCGTGCATAAATGTGTTGGGAGGTAATTTTGGACACCTTTTGTAATTAAATATTAAAAATATTTTATTAAAAGTAGCTTCTAATTTTTTCAAACATGTTTTTTTGCCAAATGTATTACTGATAAATTATTTTTCGTTCTTTATTTGTTACATTGTTACATTTACATACAAAAGTATTGTTTAATTGTCTTCACAAAATGTTGTATTTTGTGTTTGTGTGTGTTTTTGTAAAATTTATTACTAATTTTCTTTCTTTATTTGTTAAATTTACATAAAAAAGTAGTTTTTAATTGTTTCAAAAATGTTGCATGTTGTGGTTGTTTTTTTTTTGTAAAATTTAAAAAAAAAACTAATAAATTATTTTTATTTCTTTATTCGCTACATTGTTACAATTCAGTCATGGCTTACTTAAAACTTAGATAAATTTAGACACCTAAAATAATTTGCTCCGAAAAATGAAAATATCTCGAAAACTATTAAATTTGGACATAGGAAATGTTATATAAAAATTTAAGTACGGTAATGTTACTTTTTAATAATGATATAAAATACAGAGTGTTCCATTTAACATTACTGAGAAAATAATGTACTTGCGTTTTGACTCACCCTGTATTAGATATAAAGAAAATTAGCATTGTCAATAATTTTTTAAAATTTTGAAAATAAATAAAAAAATATGGCATTAATAAACCATTGCTGTTGTACTTATTTTTATTTATACAGGGAGTTGAACTTGTGTACCCTGTATAATATAACAAAATTTTATATTTTTGTGATTGAGAAGTTAACAGAATTTCGAATATAAAATAAAATATAGGATGTTCCATTTAAAAAACATAAGTTTGGTCTGCCACTGTGTTATCGAACAACCTGTAACATTCTAACTAATTTTGTAATGTGAAGCTCAAAGTTGGCTACAATTTTTGTTATTAACTTTTATTGCTACCTATTATTATAGCGGATCTATTGGGCTTTACCCCACTAATCAATCACCCTGTAGATCAGAATATACATGTCGGAATTTGGTGCACTTGTAATAGCCATTACTTTTGTTTTATTTGTGTTTATATTCAGGCCCAGGCAAATCCTCAAGAAACTTGATATAGAACAAAAAGACATAAGATGCATTGAAAACTTGTACTGATATCAAAGGGCACAGTTAAAAATAGACAATTCTAAATCCAAAATCCAAACCCATACATAGAAGAACAGGGATGTGTGCTTTTCCCTCTTTTATTTAACATTTATTCGGAAGCCATATTTCAAGAGTCATTGAAAGATACAGATATGGGAATAAAGGTGAATGGAGTATTGATCAACAACATACGATGTGCTGATGATGGTGTCTTAATTTTTGACAACTTAGTTGATCTTCAACAGCTTGTCACTATAATCGGAGAATACAGTAAGAGAATGGAAATAGAGATTAATACCAAAAAGGCCAAATTCATGATTATCTCCAGAAACTTGGATGCACTTGAAAACTCCATCATAACACTGAATACCAAGTCCATTGAATGGGTGAGCAAATTTAAATACCTGGGAACGTGGATTTTTGAAGACTAGGCATCAGACAGGGAAGTAAAATGTCGCATTGAACAAGCTCGACCAGCTTTCGTAAAATTCAGGAAGGTACTCACCTGTTCAGAGATCGATCTTCAACTGAAACTAAGGTTTACTACAGCCTTGGTTTCCTCGAAAGCGGCACCGACAAACTGCGACCGTAACACTGCGATGAATGACGTCAGATTACGGTGAAAAATTCAAGGTTGCTCACTGCGGCAGTGCAATGTGTAAACTTAGCAAGCGATGGCTTCCAACGCATCCTTGGAAACCACTTCTATTATTTTGCGTGGTATAGTTTTTATGACGTCATTCACCGCAGTGTTACGGTCGCAGTTTGTCAATGCCGCTTTCGAGGAAACCAAGGCTTAAGTGCTACGTATACGTCATGCGAAACGAAAAATACCAGTTCCTTCAACTTATAATCGAGGGTAAAATTGAAGGCAAGAGAAGAATAGGACGCAAGAAAATGTCTTGGCTCCGAAACATAAGGGAATGGACAGGAATGAACGACATACAATCTCTGATATGCATTGCAAGAAAAAGAGAGTTAGTGGAAAATGTGATCGCTAACATCCATTAGTGGATTTTCATCTGAAGAAGAAGATTCATGTTCATTAAACCCTGAAATTAATAGAAGATAATATAAACTGTACAATAAGCTTTTTTTATACATTCTAAAAACTTGAGAATGAATAATTACCCTCGAGTTTTGACACAGGATTAAGAAATTACAGCCAGGATATAAAAGTATAACGTTATTAATGCCTCTTGTCTCGTTTAATAGCAATAGCTTTTATAGAATACTTAATCCTTTCAGATAAAATTGGCAGCCTGCGGTCAAAGGAACACCCGGTAAATTTGCAGCTTCGCCGGCCGGGGCATCTTCATTGTGATTTATCAAGTTGGCCGTTTTTGAGTAACAGCCGTTGACAAGCGATGCAGTTAATTTTTTTAGGAAGACAAATGAAACCTTACTAGGCCAAAAGTTGAGCAATCACCGACCCGGCCGTCCGACGTTCTTTTGTTCTTCCTGCCTGACGACTTTTTCAGCCAAAATTATATTGTCAATGAAAATTGCTCTCCAACAAATACGTTCTTTACCAAAGTTATTTATAATCGAAATTAAGATAATTAGCTGCTTGGAAACGTAAAAAGTTATTTTCATTACCCGAGTTAATTCTTGTTGCTTGGGTTATTATTGTTATTGCAAACGCTTTGTTTGATTTTCAAGGAAGTGCACAAAATTATTTTGGAAAGGAAGAACTATAATATGTATTATTATGATTTTGAAATGGGACTATGGGACGAATATAGACAAGCAGCCTCACATCTTAAACCACAAACCACTCCGCTTACAGTAGCAAATCAAATCATGGAAAAATACCACATTGACCTGTCGGAAGCCGCCCCTTCCAAGCGCCAACTGCACTGGCCCTCTGTCTACCAAACACATCAGAATTGCATCTTGAAACCCATAACGACCCGAAGAACTTATCGTCAGACATTGCCCTAAGGAAAGCCGTCCTAGAGACGACACACACCAAGTACCCAGCGCATGAGTGGCTCCACATCTACTGCGATGGCTCCTCGATGCCGGACTCGTGAAGAACAGGAGCAGGATATGTCTCAACGTTCTTCAAAGGCTCCATAGCTGTGGGTGCCCCTCTCACCAACTACGACGGCGAAATTGCAAAATTGTGTGACCCCATGCAAGAGATGTGTATGTAATTATTGGCAGTATAATGCCAGTCATTCGATGCGTCCGTCTTGCAATGTTAGCTGTTCTTCTGAGTTATCTCTTCTCTTTTTGAAGAAAACAGCTTGTGTCTTATCTGACTTTATTGCTATTTTTCATTGGATACTTTATTCTTCTATTGCATCTAATGCCGTCTCTAGATTTCTTACAGCCATATCCAGGTTCATGTGTTTTGCAGCAATTGCAGTGTCGTCTGCAAAAAGGCTGATTAATGTTCCGGGTGTTCTTGGAACATCAGCTGTATATACAGGGTGTTTCATTGGGAAAGATACGTTAACTGTAGAAAGAGGACACTTAGGCGGTCTCAAAAATACCATACTTAATGGGTCTTACTCCATTAAGAACAAAGATACGGGGTGTTTTATCTATTTTGCCATTTTCTTAATTGGTTCATAACTTTTTAACAACACTGTATATTTATTTTATATTTGGCACGCAAATATCATTTGCGTGTACAATAAATTAATTTATTTACAATTGTAAAAAATCTAGGTCCGGATTAAAAAATATTGGAAAAATGTTCCTATCCAAAAACAACACCCTGTACATTAAATTTTTTTAAAATGGATTTTTTAGTTGAAAATAGGATGCAAAACTAAAAGTGGTATACTTTTAATTTTCGGCAAAATGATTTTTCTGGTCAAATTTTGAATTTGAATTCTGAAATTATGTGAATTGCGAGAGCTCTAAGTAGAAAAATATTGAAATACAGCTTACATCTTGTCAACCGCACTGTATATTGATTTTATATTTAACACGCGAATATTCTTTTATGTGCCCAATCAATTAATTTATTTACAATTATAAAAAATCCAGGCCTGGATTAAAAAATATTGTATAAATGTTCTGACCCAAAAAATACCCTGTATATTAATTTTTTATAAATGGATTTTGCCTTTGAAAAGAGTATGTTAAACTAAATTTAGTGGTATACTTTGAATTTTCTGCAAAATTATTTTTCTGGTAAAATTTTGAATTTGAATTCTGAAATTATGTGCATTTCGAAGCTCAAAGTAAAATAAATTAAAATATGACTTAATTATAATTAATACCATTATTTAATCTAAATTGGTAAAATATTAACATTTGCACACATAACAATAATTTTTGATGGTGGTAATTTTGAATAAGTACTTTAGTTTTGAATAGTTATTATGCTGCAAATTTTCGCTGTTTTGTTATAATTTTTAGATCCTTGTTGATTAAAGTGATGTATTCTTTATTGACACTTTACTATTTATTCATTATTTAAACATGAATATTCGCCATAAACTACTATTTGTTACACATAATTAAAAAACACTGAAATGTTAACATTTGACCAATTTAGATTAAATAATGGTATTAATTATTAAAATTAAGTCGCATTTTTATTTTTTCTGCTCAGAGCTCTCGCGATTGACATATTTTCAGATTTCAAATTCAAAATTTTACCAGAAAAATAATTTTCTCGAAAATTCAAGGTATACCACTAAATTTAGTTTTTCATCCTATTTTCAAATGCAAAATCCATTTAAAAAAAATTAATATGCAGGGTATTTTTTTGGGTCGGAACAATTATACATTTTTTAATCCGGACCTGGATTTTTTATAATTGTAAATACATTAATTGATTAGACACCTAAAAGAATATTCGCGTGTTAAATATAAAATCAATATACAATGCGGTTGACAAGTTGTAAGCTGTATTTCAATTTTTTTCTACTTAGAGCTCTCGCAATTCACATCATTTTTTTCTACTTAGAGCTCTCGCAATTCACATAATTTCAGAATTTAAAGTAAAAATTTGACCAGAAAAATCATTTTGCCCAATATTCAAAGTATACCACTAAATTTAGTTTTTCATCCTCTTTTCAACTGAAAAATCCATTTTAAAAAAATTTAATGTACAGGGTGTTGTTTTTGGGTCGGAATATTTCCCAATATTTTGTATGTCAGCCCTTCATGTCACACTCTATCAAAGGCTTTGCTTACATCCAGAAAGGCTGCTTTCGTGTATTGTACAAAAAAAAGGGTATTCTAAAGAGACTTGCGGTAATGCAGTTGAAAAATAATGAAGTACAAGGACAATAAAGTACTGGAAAAGTTTTATAAATAACACTATTAGTGATTCCAGTTCTATTTCAGTGACCAATTTTTGTTCTACAGTCTTAATCATACCACTTCTTTTGTCGTGTTCGCTTATACTATAAATTAATATTAGCTCCTATATATTTATATGAAGTTGAACGGTTGGTACTATTGTTATTTGGCTATTAGGCCAACCTGATATCAGCCAACAACCTACGTCCTTGTCAGTTTAAAAGGCAATTTAAAAATTCCGGTTTCTTTTGGTCGCGGAACGGAACAGAGAGTGCCCGACAACGACAAGACACCCAACAAGAGGCAGATGGCCACGGAATACTCGGACTTATTAACTTGAAAAAAATTCTCTTCTTGATTATTGCACTTAATTCTCTGTTCGAGCGGAACTTATTATTTGTAGTGTTTTTTCAGAGGCCTTATGGGTGTAGCGGCTACTCGGCGGACGCGTGCTGGATTCGGTATAGCAAGAGAGCCAAAAAGGACGTATAGTTCAGAGAAATAAGGAAAAAAAAATATCCTGTTGGTGACACAACCCCCTCCAGGCCGAAATCAAATTTTTTGAGTAGTATTGACCTCTATAATGATAACCTATATGTTTCCTGCAGCAAATTTTGATGATATACATAGTTATGAACAAATAAATATCAAAAAACGGTAAATTTTCGCTTTTTTCGTCTATTTCCTAATAGTCTAGGCGCCAAATAGAGGTCACCGTGTCATTTTCAATTCTGATGGACAAACTCAACGGTTTCTTATGGATTTTTGGCTGCTGATTACGAATTTCGAGGGGGGATTTCGATCCGAGTGGTCAAAAAATTGTTATAAACAATTTCATTGTTTATAAATTGTTTATAATGCTCTGGCTCATAAACTAAAAGAAATAGAAAAAAATGTTTCAAATAAAATTTGTTCCATAATAAAAAACGAAGAAAGAACCGTTTACTAAACTTAAATCCGATAATCAGAACTCAAGATATTGTAAAATTAGTGCACAATGCAAATTTCAAATTGCAAAATAAGTATTTTTCGAAGCTTTATCGATCGTAACTCGGCATCTGCGCATGAAAATGAGCCCTATAGGGTGTCCTTTTAAAGCCTAATTAAGAAGCTTCTAAACAAAGTTTGTTAAATTATCTGATCTTCATTTATTTTAAAGTTATACCCGTTTGAAGTTATAATTTTCTCAAAAAAATTGTACATTAATTTGTTTATAAAGGTTTCAAGCAAACTTGAGCTATAAACATTTATACTTTAATTAACAATAATGATAAAACAACTCAAATGGAACAATTTGAGCTTACGAAAATGTTCGTAAGTTTATTTTTGGCTAAGATGTCGATATTTTAATGGCGCGCTATGAGGCGCAAGATTGGCTCACAGTCAAGTAAATATGTATTCTTCGACGCTTTATAGATCGTAACTCAACTTCTACGCAAGCAAATGAGCCAATATGTGATATCCATATAAAAATGGATCGAGTACTTTTGCAGCATCATCATTGCATATAAAACGAGAATTTATGATGTGGCGGCATACACACAATTGACGGGCCTTGATGATGCTGCAAAAGAACTAGATCCACTTTATATGGATATCATATAGATAATTAGACTCTGAAGCCTCAAAAAGTTTTAGTTTCACTGCCTACAAGAACAGACTTGTACCACCATGTAACTGTTAAAATTTGGCTAAGAACTTATGCAGATGTAAAAAAGCTGATATTCCCTGTATATCTCTATGCAGATTTGCAGATGCATGAAAAAAATGTTTGTAAAAATAGTATTAATAAATAATATCAACTTGCTTTTTAGTTATACTTCTGAAATATTAGTTTTTAATGTTTTTTTCTCATTTAGTGCAAAAAATAGAAGACAAATAAATAGAATGAAAGGTATTACGAGGTACATTATGATGATTTAATTATAAGAATTATATGATAAAATTTTATTAGGATCTTCAAAAATGAAAAATGAAGATAACGTATGTATACATAGAAATTATAATTTGCATCGAGAAGTTAGCGCGTGAACCTTTACGCGGTGAGCCGATCTTGCGCCTCATAGCGCGCGTCATTAAAATATCGACATCTTGGCCAAAAATAAACTTATGAACATTTTCGTAACCTCAAATTGTTCCTTTTGAGTTTTTCTATCATTATTGTTCATTAAAGTATAAATGTTTATAGCTCAAATTTGCTTGAAACCCTTATAAACAAATGAATGTACAATTTTTTTAAGAAAATTGTAATTTCAAACGGGTATAACTTTAAAACAAATGAAGATCAAGTAATTTAACAAACTTTGTTTGGAAGCCTGTTAATTAAGCTTTAAAGCGACACCTTCTAAGACTCATTTGCATGCGCAGAAGCCGAGTTACGATCGATAAAGCTTCGAAAAATACTTATTTTGTAATTTGCAATTTGCATTGTGCACTAATTTTACAATATCTTGAGTTATAATTGTTAGATTTAAGTTTAGTAAACGGTTTTTTCTTGATTTTTTATTAAGGAACAAATTTTATTTGAAACATTTTTTTTTCGTCTCTTTTAGTTTATGAGCCAGAGCCTTATAAACAATTTATAAACAATTAAATTGTTTATAACAATTTTTTGACCACTCAGATCGAAATCCCCCCTCGAAATTCGTAATCAGCAGCCAAAAATCCATAAGAAACCGTTGAGTTTGTCCATCAGAATTGAATATGACACGGTGACCCCTCTGGCGCCTAGACTATAAAAGTTAAAGCATTTTAAACAAATTTGAGAGTAAGTAACTCATAGATTGTATAAAAAACTTCAATATGGCGTTCGCTGAATATCTCTATCCTTATTGGTTGCTTAGAAAATTGCAAAATAAATCATAAATTTTGAGTTTTTATAAATATTCATAACTTATGTAAAAATTAACTTCTGGTGCTTAAATCATAGCCTAAATTTCAAAGCAATTGGTTAAATAGTTTAAAAGCTATTTAATTTGTTTATCCTAAATTAATTTTTTTTTGCAACACTGTAAGTCAGAAAATGATGAAGTTACAGTCATACTTTTGATAGTTTATGAAAGCAGAAGATTTACACTATTAATTTAATTAAAAAAAATGACAAAAAATAATTCTGAATATTGCAAAATTATTTTGCAAGAACATGCGAATTAAAAAAACGAGGGTGGGGGCTAACTTCGTCCCTAATTGTCCTAGGACAATTGTTTTTCTTTCTAAATGTGTATAAAAATTCTTCAGTCTTTCTAAATATGAAAAAATAATTTTTCTACGGCTAACGGTTAAAAAGTTATTCTAATTGTTTATAAGTAAGCAAAAAAACAACATGTTTTTGCAAAATAATTTAACACTGTTTAAAATTAATTTTTGTCATTTTTTTTTTAAGTTAATAGTATGAATGTTCTTCTTTCATAAACTGTCCGAAGTATTACTGTAATCTCATAATTTTCTGACTTATAGTGTTGCAAAAAAAATGAATTTGGGATAAACAAATTAAATAACGTTTAAACTATTTGACCCATTGCTTTAAAATTTAAAATATAATTTAAACACAAGAAGTCTCAGCATTCCGTGTAATAAGAAGGTTCAAACTTAATTTTTAGATAAGTTATGAACATTTATAAAATCTCAAAATTTATTATTTATTTTGCAATTTTCTAAGCAACAAATAAGGATAGACATATTCCACGAACGCCATGTTGAAGTTTTTTATATGATTTATGAGTTTATTATTCTCAAATTTCTTTAGAATGCTTCACTTTTTATATAGACGAAAAAAGCGAAAATTTACCGTTTTTTGATCTTCATTTGTTTATAATTATGTATATCATCAAAATCGGCTGCAGGAAACATAGTATAGGTTATTATTATAGATGTCCATACTACTCAAAAAATTTGGTTTCGGCCTGGAGGGGGATGTGTCACGAGAAAAATCTTTTTTCTCTGGACTAGTATGAAAAAATATAGACACAGTTCAAAACCGCTGCTTTAAAAAACAAAAGTAATAATTGAAAAGAAGCACCCAAGCCTTTGAAACAAGAGTTGAAGCTTTGGAATTGTCACAAGTCACAAGTCTTTAAAACATATGCAGGGTTATGGCAGGGAGACGCGTTGGGGTGTCTTCTTTTTAACCCTTAACCACTGACATGCGGTATGCCATACCGCGTCGAAAATATATTTTGTTGTAAAAGCTATTTTATTAGAAGATTCCTAGAACAACATCAGTGTACGTTTAAATAGTAATGTGTAAAGTAGTGTGTATTTGTCCCAGCCCTCAACTACTGCAGGTTTAGAATGGTTTGGTCTTTAAGCTACGTTGACGTTTTCTTGCGGTATTACGTACCGCATGTCAGTATTTACATTTTTATAGTTAAAAGCAGTGTAGTCTTTTAACTGATCTTAACATTATTTTACTATTTTTTAGTTCTTCTTCTTCTTCTTCTTCTTATACCGTCTTCTAACGAAGGTTGACGATCACTTTTTTAAACGCTTCTCTGTATTTTGCAACGTGAAGTGAAATATCTGTTCAATACTGAGGTTAGTCCAATCTCTGATATTCCTCAGCCAAGATTTCTTTTTTCTTCCCAAGCCTTTTTTTCCCTCTACTCTTCCTTGCATGATGACATGTAGCAGAGAATATTTATCGTTACGAAGTATGTGGCCCAGATACGATGTTTTTCATATTTTAATTGTGTTCATAAGCTTCCTGCCATGTCCAATTCTTCTTAACACTTCTTCGTTTGTGACTTTTGCAGTCCAAGGAATTTTCAGAATACGCCTATATAGCCACATTTCAAATGCCTCCAATTTTTTTACGAATTGTGCTTTTAGAGTCCAAGCTTCTACCCCATATAGTAGTTGCGACCAAACATAACATTCGACGAACCTCAATCTAATGTCCATACTCAATTTCTTATTTGTAAACATTGACTTGAATTTTATAAATCCTTTTCGAGCTATTTTTATTCTGATCTTTATCTCCTCATCTTGATCTAATTGTGAGTTTATAATTATTGCTCCTAGGTATTTATACTTTTCGACCCTTTCTATCGGTTTACCCTCCAATGTCAGATGTATGTTGTCAACAGGGTTTTTTGAGATCACCATGAATTTGGTTTTATTTATATTCATTGTTAGTCCCATCTTTTTGCTTTCTCTGTTAATGATATCCAGGAGACTTTGTAAATCGTATATATTCTCTGCCCTGATTGCGGTATCGTCTGCAAATCTTATGTTATTAATGATGCTTCCTCCAATCCTTAGACCTTTCAGTTCTTTCCCATAGTGAGTCCTCAAATATTAGTTGGGAGTACGAGTACACATTGAATTGAATAATTGTGGCGACAGCACGCATCCCTGTCTGACACCTCTTTGAATTTCCACTTGGTTTGTCTCACTATCTTCTACTCGTACGACCGCCTGTTTGATTGTAGTATAGATTTTTGATTAAATTAATATTATATCCATGGGATCTAGCTGTATGTGTTTCAATGCATGTATGAGTTTACTATTTTTTAGTTACTAATATTCAAATATGTTTGTTTGTAATCATTCGGTTTATAAAGGATCTTGTAACAACCTCCACCATTTTTTTTTAATATTATGCATGCGTTCATAATTTTCTTGAAGAAATAAAGTTTATTTATTTGGAACAGTATTTTATTCTACAGCAGTGTGAAGAATCATTCCGTAGATGATGTAAAAAGGAAATATAAGACAAATTCATATTGGAAACAGGAGAATAGGCAGAGGTATGACATATCGCATGTAACATTTTATGTCTTGAAATATCCACGTCAGTAGTTAGAGTTAACGTCTTTTCTTTACATAAAGGGTGTAAAAGATAGTGTTCTCAAAGATAAACTATAGATATATTTTCAGAATAAAAGGCTACTCTTAATATCGTCCAATAGGTTACAATAGTAAGATTTGTCTTTCTTCTTATGTCTTTAGATAGGGTGTCAATTTGAAAAGTTGCCACCCCCTATAATTTGGTCCCTATAGAAAATCTAAAAATATACAAAAACACGTCAAATTTATTTGTGAGGGGGACATTTTATAGACCAGTTTTCAACCAAATTACACTAACCCTCTAGCGATGGCGGACACAACCCCCAAAATCTTTAATAGAAAGGGTGGTTGAGTGATACCTCATTTTAAAGATCGTTCGATTACCTTTCCAAAAATACCACATACATTATATTTCTCTTCAGTAATTTTGGAAAAATCAAGTGAAACCTTACAGATATTAAATATCGAGTTCAGAACTCCAAAAGTTTTTTTGGAGTATTGAACTCCAAATTGAATTTTTTGGGGTGTTGAAGTATTTAGAGTGTTTTTTTTTAAGTATTTTTGGAAAAATCAAGTAAAACCGTAAAGATATTAAGTATCGAGTTCAGAACTCCAAAATTTTTTAGAGTATTGAGTCCAAGATTTTTCCAAAAGTACAGAAAAGAAATATAAGGCATGTGGCATTTTTGAAAAGGTAATTTAATGACCTTCAAAATGAGGTATCTCAACCCCCCTTTCCATTAAAGATTTTGGGGGTTGCGTCCGACCCCGCTATAGGGTTGATGTAATTTAGTTTAAAAATGGTCTGCAAAATGTCCCCCTCACAAATAAATTTAACGTATTTTTGCATATTTTTAAATTTTCTATAGGGACCAACTTACCTATAGGGGTGGCAACTTTTCAAATTCACACACTAAAACGTTGAAACGTTGTTTCCTACATTGAAAATTATATCATCATCATTCAGCCTATAGGTACTTGTCCACTGCTGAACGTAGGCGTCCTGAAATTCCCTCCACATATTCCTGTCCTGGACCGCTTGCATCCAATTTGGGCATATCCGCTTCAGGTCATCTGTCCATGTTGTTGGTAGTCGTCCTGTGCTTCGAAAGGCGTCCTGTCTGGGTCTCCACTAGAGAATACGTTTCTTCCATCTGCCGTCCTTCGTTCGCGCGATGTACCCTGCCCAGTTCCATTTCAAGGTCGATATCCTTTTGATTGTGTCGGTTACTCCCGATCTACGGCGCAATTCTGTGTTGGTTAGTTGGTCTCTTAGGGTTAATCCCAACATGGGCTGTTCCAGTGTCCTCTGTGTTGTTGGAATTTTGTTTGCGGACGTCTTAGTGAGCCTTAGCGTTTCCGCACCATAGGTTAGAACCAGCAGCACTTCTTCTTCTTCTTCATGTACCATGTCCTTTCAGAACGTTGGTTACCATCATAGCTATCCTAATGTTATTCACTGCCACCCTAGATACCATGCTTGTATCGACACCATACCAATCTCGCAAGTTCTTCAACCATGAGGTTCTTCTTCGTCCGGCAGCACACATTGATCAAAGTACTTTTTCTTTAGCCAGATCGGAAGAGCTGATTTGAAAATGTCTCTTAGCTTTTCATAAACCGCCCAAGTCAACCCTATTCTACGTATTAATTCATTGATCTTGTTCTGGTTGTCTCTACTTAAACGAATTTCGTGCCCCAGATATTTGTATGCTGATGTTTGTTCTATACTTGTTCCAGCTATGTTGATGTTCTCACTCAGAACGAGGTTTGTCGTCACTTGTGTTTTTGAGTGGTTAATCTTTAAACCCACTTGTGTAGAGACATGGTAAAGCCTAGAGTTGCACAAGTTTGACTTGAATGTTTGAACTTGACTTGAGTTTGACATAATTTCAAGTCAAAGTCAAGTCAATCCTTCTGACAAATAATTCAAGGTTTGAAAATTCAAACTGTTGGTCAAATTAGTTTGAAAGAGTTTAAAAAATAATTTATTTAGTAGATATACTTTTTTGTCGAGATTGACATGTTAGTTGCCAATTAAGATAAGAAAATTAATAATACAACGAGTGCCACAGGGTAAATTTTTTGAAAATGATTCCTGTATGCTTAGAATTGCTTGCTGGCAAGTTTCGTTTTATCGATATAACTTTTTTATATTTGAGTGTTACTAGATTAAAACAAAGAATTCGTTGGATAGTTTTTTTATCATACCAAGTGTAATTTAATCTACTTTGGATTGGAAGCTTTCAAGTATTACGTAACGCAGGTTGGGGGAGGGGGGCCATGTATAACGTTACGGCGCGTTATACGGGGGGGGGGGGGGTAGAGGGGTTCGAACAGCGCGTTACGTAACATTGTTTTTTAACTTAAATAAAAAAAACTACGGAGTCACAATCTCACAACTTTTCAACTTTCGTTTATACGAGTAATTTACATAGAACCCCTGGATTGTATTATATTGCCCCCTCACGCTCCGCTTATGTTACAATAGGACAATAGTATTCAAGTGAAAAAATCTTTAAATTTGTACTAACCAGATCAAGCACAGTAACACGTGTTTACAATAAATAGCTGGACCTTTCTTCACAACAAAAGATGAAAAGATACAGATGGGATAAAGAGGTTGTAAGAGCTTCAAAAATTGCGTTTCGTAATACTTTAACAAAAATGTATGAAGGAACAACAAAATTATATTTTTGAAATAGTAGGTTTAATGAATTTCGTCTTAAAGAATTAGTTCACTAGTTGTCATTTTATAACGCTGTTCTTTATTTTTACATAATACAAGTATGCAGATTTTTTTCTCTTAATTTTTGCACTGGGAATTCCTTCAAAATAAAACTTAATTTGATCTGGTACTTATTCTGAGCCGAAAAATATTCAAGTTCAGATATTATTTCACAAAGCACACACTTCAAAACGAACGTAATAAACAAGCCAAGCATATACTTCTTAATAATATGAACTACAAACTAATTTGCGGAGTAGCAGATTCAGACCTATCCAAATAAGTCAAAACAAAAGTCGGTACGCTCTCAATTAGAATTGGAAATAAACACGTTGCGCAATATGATATTCAAACTTCAAACTGTTTGAAGAAGTTTGATTTCAAGTCAAACCTAAAGATATTGAAATCAAGTCAAGTCAAACTTTTTTACAAAAAAAGATTGGTTTTCAAGTCAAGTCAAGTTTGTTGAATAAAATTAAACTAGTTTGACTTGATGCATCTCTAGGCATATAAATGCGATCTGTTATCAGGACTATGTCGTCCGCGAACCTGAGGTAACTAAGTTGCTCTCCATTTATGTTTATGTCCTTTTCGTCTAGGTTTGCACGCTTACACATGTATTCCAATAATGTTGTGAACAGTTTTGGCGAAATGGTGTCACCCTGGCGAACTCCACGATGAATGTTAAACTTGTGTGTATCTTCATGGAGTCTGACGCATGCCGTAGCATTATCGTATATAGATATTTTTTATGACAGTGGTGTAGCAGTGATCTATTCGGCATTATTTTAAAGCTTCCAGCATTTTCTGACGGTTTACTGAAAATTATATCGTTAATATAAAAAATTTACAGTGCTTGGCTCTCAGACTAATATGTAATGCCTGATTCTATGGTCAAAGATTCGCAAAGTCAAAGCTGGACTTTTAGGAAACGATGACGAAGCTTTTTGATAAATGAAGTGTGTACGGTAGATGGAACCTGTTGACTTTTTTATGGCTAGCCAACAAATTTGCACAAGAACTGTTTGTTTTATAGGTTAGGAAGACAACTGGAACTGCATCGCTTGTAACACCTGCTGAATATATTGCTTAAAATGGACTTTGTTGCTATGTTCAAATTAAACTGTATTTAGGTTGAAATAAGTAGGGATTATAAATAACAAGACAGGATTCAAGGAAAATTAGTAGAAACAGTGAGAAGGAATACGAAATGATGTCTTAATATCATTCGGGAGTTCTTCTTCTTCTTCTTCTTATGCAATCCACTAATGGATGTTCGCGATCATGTTTGACCATTTTTCTCTATCCCTTGCAGTATGTATTAGGTCTCCTATGTTTTTTAGTCCTGTCCATTGTTTGACATTACGGAGCCATGACATTTTCTTCCTGTCCACTCCCCTTCTTCATTCGATCTTTCCTTCAATTAAGGTTTGCAGAAACTGATATCTTTCATTTCTAATTATGTGTCCCAGGTATGCCATTTTTCTCTGTTTAATTGCGCACATCAGTTGTCGTTCTGTACCAATTCTTCTCAGGATTTCTTCATTTGTTATTCTTGCGGTCCAGGGAACTTTAAGGATTCGTCGATAGATCCACATCTCAAAGGCCTCTAGCTTATTCATTGTGTTTATTTTTAAAGTCCATCCTTCCATGCCATATAGGAGCACCGACCATATATAGCATTTTGTGAATCTTAATCTTAGGTTTAGGTCAAAGTCAGAGTTCGTAAAGACGTTTCTGAATTTCATGAATGCACTTCTGGCTCTTTCTATCCGACATTTAATTTCCATATCCGACATCCAGTCTTCACATAGCCAGGTTCCCAGGTACTTAAACTTTATTACGCGCTCTACATCTTGGTTGTTACACGCCAGTCTTGCATTTTGATGTTGACATAATTGACGGCTGATTATAAGGAACTTCGTCTTTTTTATGTTGATGCTAAGTCCCATGTTCTCGCTATGCTCTCCAATTTTATTAAGAAGGTTTTGGAGGTCTTCTATATTGTCTGCTATTAAGACCGAATCATACGCATATCGTATATTATTGACCCAGGTACCATTCACTTTGATGCCGCTTTCGCATTCCTCAAGAGCTTCCTGGAAGATACTTTCTAAATATAGATTGAACAGTAGTGGGGAGAGAATGCATCCCTGTCTTACACCTCTGAGAATTTTTTGAGCTTGCGTTGTTTCATTATCCACCTTGACACAAAAAAGACATTCGTTGCAGCCTCTATGCAACGAATGTCTTTTTGATCTATGTCGAGTTGTTTTAGTATATGTACGAGTTTATGATGTTATACTCGATCGAAGGCTTTTTCATAATCTATAAAGCACATCATTACATCTTTCCTTTGATCGTAGCAGTTCTGAGCTAGCACTTGGGTTGCAACTAGTGCTTCCCTGGTACCCAGGCCTTTTCGAAATCCAAATTGTGAGCAACCAATAACCTTATCGCATTTTGTGGAGATTCTGTAGTGAAGAACTTTGAGGAATATTTTTAAAGAATGGCTCATCAGACTTATCAGTCGGTGCTCTTGACACTTTGTTGCGTTGTTCTTTTTTGGCAAAGGGATAAAGGTAGATACAAGCCATTGGATAGGGGATTTTCCTTTTTTGCTCTAGTAATTTCTTCAATTGTGATCTCGGGACCAGATAGGTTGTTAATATCTATCACTTGTTCCTGAATGACTTCTATCTCAGGCCTCTCGTCTGCAAAGAGATTTTTGATGTATTTTTCTCTCTCTCTATCATCTTGTTTTGAGTTTTCTCTCTCTATCATCTTGTGCCATTTTTCCTTGTTCATTTTCCAAGTTAGAAAATTTCTTTTTTCTGTATATTCCAGCTACCTCCTTTAGTTTCTTATGTAGGTTGTGGTCATCATGTTGTTTTTGTAACTGTTCCATTTCCTCACACTGTTTCTTTAGCCACTTATTTTTTGCCGTTCTTATCTCTCTTCTTATGCGTTGTTGTTGTTCTCGATATTTGTCTCGGTTCCCTTGGTTTTTATGTTTTCATCTCTCTTCGAACATTGCCAGGATTTCGTCAGTCATCCAACTTTTCTTTTGTATTTTTTGTTTATAACCTAATTCTTTTTTAACTGTATCCGTCATTGTTTCCTCTATGGCTCTCCATGTGTTATCCAAATTAACTTCTCTTTCTAGTTCTACTTTTGTATTCTTTTAGTTCTTTGTTTAATTTCATACTTAATTCTCTTCTGGTATTCTCATCTTAAAGTTTAGCATAGTCTATTGTTGGTTTTGGTTTAGGTCTCCTCATATTAGTGATTTTTATTTTTATTTCTGCTAAGAGAAGGACATGGTCTGATGGAACATCGGCGCCAGGGTATGTACAAGTTCTAGTTATTGATAATCCAAATCTTTTGTTAACCATTATGTAATCGATCTGGTTTCGAACTATACTCTCGGTGCGGTCCGCTGGGGCTTTCCATGTATATAAGCGTCTAGGTGGTAGCTTGAACCAGGTATTAGATATTTTCATATCTTCCTCTTGGCAAAATTAATATAGTCGTTCGCCTCGGTCATTTCTCTCTCCCAGGCCAAGCCGTACGGGCCTATTAAATCGTCGTCTCTACCTCTCCCTATCTTGGCATTAAAGTCGCCCATTATGAGATTTACTTCATGTCTCTTCACGTTACTAAGCAGTTGTTTAAGTTCTGCGTAGAACATTTCTATATCTTCTTCTGTTGAGTCCGATGATGGGGCATAAACCTGAATTATGTTGATATTGACTGGACTGGCTTTCAGTTTGAGTAAGGCCATACGGTCTGAGAGTGGGAAGAACTGTACTACCGATGCAGATAATTTGCTCGTGATTATTATGGAGTTATATTAGGGTAATTGTATGTGAGAATACAGAGACCTGATGTTAAAAATTATAAAATATATTATTCAAAATCTTTCTTCTTCTTCTTCCTACTTTATAAATAGGCTCAATAGGCTTTACTTCGGTTTTTAGCCTCAATTGACATTGTCTAACCATCTTTTCCTTGGTCGTCCCAATGATCTTCTTCCATTTGGCGATTTGTCTCTTGCTATTCGTACTATTCTATTTTCTGTCATTCTTTCTATATGTGTTGATTCCATTCTATTTTTCTTTTTTTGGTCCACATGTTTATTTCTTCTATACAACATCTCGCTCGTATTTCTCACTTCTTACTCTGTCTCTTTATGAGTTTTAGAATTATTCAAAATAAACTCAATATACTGCCGAATGGCCAGGGCCGCCGAGAGAGCGGTACAGCCGGTACATTTTACCGGGGCCCGGCGATGTAAGGGGCCCGGCGTTGGCCACACCAAAGACGTAATTTTTCCCGTTCTTTTGCTCTTCACTTTATGTCCATAATGCGTTTAATCAGATAATACTCGGCTATATTTAATATTATGAATTATGACCTTTAATCGATTTTGTTTAACATTTTAACAGCAATAAATCACAGGAGTCAAATACTACAGTGCAGTCAGATAAAACTATGGTATGGATATGTAGATTAAAAATACATCAGGGCTTCTAGAATATTTACAAAAAATCAGAAAAATCTATGTTGAAGAATCTAAATTAGTTACCGGAAATAATTATGGAATAAATCCAGAATTTAGATCAAATAAAGAAAAACGGAGCAAAAAGCCTGTGAGATTTTTTAATGATTTGCTTGGGCCTAGTAATGATGATACTGAAAATTTTGAGCCCGACGTAATATTTCGCTGGGAAATATTTTTTAATATTGTCATATACAAAAAAACATTTTTTTCAATTAGAAGGATGTAATTGCATATTAGAATATAGTTTTTAATTCCAGACAACTTTTCATAATAACAATTTCCAATATTACGAAAAATAAAGCTACTTTACTCTTGAGTGAAATTCAAACTTTTTGACATACCTCGTATAATATTTAAAAAATTTGATACTTGATTATTAAATCTAAGGTTTTGGACCATGCAGAGCTTTTTATAAAGAATAACTTTTTTCGTAAAATTAATAATAAAAAAGTTTTCCATATGGATACAACTTACAGGGACATACTGTAATAAGCAATTTAACCAGAAGATTTAATGCGGAAAATAAACTTCATTCGCTATTTAATATTTTATGGATATTCCAAGATAAAGATGACGACAATATTAAGAAAAAAATTGATATATGTATTGCGCGAGTTTTATAAGAAAACATCAGTGAAGAATTGATATGATTAAATTATACATTTGAGAGCCATATACATGGATAATATTGGTGAATCTTAACTTTCTCCAATAGATTTGCTTAATAATATTAAACATCTCAAATTTGAATCGTTATTGCGTTAAGAATATTTTGCACATTACCGGTGACAGTCGCAGAAGCCGAAAGATCCTTTAGTTTTTATTTTTAGCTTTTATTTAGAAACAGGATCGGTTAGCTGCCTATCAACTTTGTGAATTGAGAACGATTTGGCAAAATCATGCGATTTTTCGAAAATTAGAGACATTTTGCCAATCAGAATATTCGAAAAGCACCTGTATTATAAATATTTTCCCTATCATTAATAATTTTATTTCTATAAAATTTAAACAATTTTTCTCGCTCTTCACTTTTAGCCGTGGGTCCGCCCTTCACTTTTTGCCGGGGGCCCGCCTTTAACTTTTTACCGGGGCACGCTCATCCCTCTCGGCGGCCCTGCGAATGGCATATACGAGTACATACATGACGACTTAACAAAACTTGAAAGAAATATACAATCCAAATTTAGAACAAATGCTAAAGCTAAAGAAGAAAGAAATAAAGGGGAAATTTTGATGATAGGATATCAAAACTTAATTGTGGATACTGAAGTATGGAAATGAAACGGTGAAAGAGAAAAGCTAGAAAAAGTAAATTGTAACAGGTCAAAAAACTAATAGCGTATAACGAATAGGACAATATTACTAAACTAAGACAACACGATAAAGGAACAAACATAAAGGACACAAGAGGAAAAAGACGAAACAAAAAAAAAACAATAAAATCAAATAATAAAGTAAGTAATACAAATGGCAATATGCAATATAAGAGGAAGTTACACAGACGAAAAATTGAAACAAATAGTACTTGAACTTCTTCTATTATATGATTTCAACGAAATTAATATACTTTAAACACTTTATTTATTTTTTATTTAAATATTAAACTAATTGTAATGCTTACCACTTTTCAAAAATAAAAAAAAGAATAGAAATGTTCTGGATTTGAACCCAAGACCTCTCGATCTCTAGACGAATGCTATACCAATAACGCTACGAGGT
Organism: Diabrotica virgifera virgifera; assembly: GCF_917563875.1. Classification (NCBI taxonomy): domain Eukaryota; kingdom Metazoa; phylum Arthropoda; class Insecta; order Coleoptera; family Chrysomelidae; genus Diabrotica; species Diabrotica virgifera. The sequence goes on along the minus strand of NC_065443.1, from coordinate 11,802,459 downwards.
CTCTGTTTAGTTAGATAGTCTCGGACATAATGACAATTGACGGTAACAAACAGACGAAGGGAAGTATAATAAATATAAATGTTTTAATAATACTTATCTTACCCCCGAGTAAGACAAATCCAAAGACACAAAAATTATAATAAATATGTTTACTTAAAACACTAATATATTCTTTTCACACCTTTTTTTTGCCCTGATATATTTATACATAATTTGAAAGATTTAGCAAGGAACCGTTCAAGTATTACGTAACGCAGGTTGGGGGGAGGGGGTCAAAAATCTTCAAAAATTGCGTTACGCAATAGTTAAACGCCCATTAGAGTGCGTTACGTAGGGGGGAGGGGGTCAAAAATCGCGTTACGTAATACTTGAACGCTCCCCAACTAGCGCCATACTGTCTGTGTGCGCATGCGCACAGAATAATAAAAATTCACTCACAATCGCGCCTAAAGAAGTATAACTTCAAAAAGAAGCAATTAGGACAACATAGTCAGGAAATAGAATATTAGTAATTTTTTAATATCGGAGGAAATAATAGAATGGTACAGACTTTTAAATAAATAAGATATTTATATCGTCAATTTTATCAAATTCTGATCAATATCCAATATACTCCGACAAGCATGGCACACAAAGAAGAAGAAGACTTCATTTCGTTTCATCTGCAAGACGGTAGTATCATCTGCAAAGGTAGCTATTATGTTACGATGATCTAATGTAGGGATAATACTAGTGCATAATAGGTACAGGAGTGAACCTGCATTGATTTTTTTAGTTCCGAGTAGGGGACCGTTCAAGTATTACGTAACGCGGATGGGGGGGGGGGGGGGTAAAAATCTTCAAAAATTGCGTTATGCCATAGTTAAACTTCCATAAGAGTGCGTTACGCAGGGGGGGAGGGGGGGTCAAAAATCTTCAAAAATCGCGTTACGTAATACTTGAACGCTCCCTAGGCTTCTTGCTTCTTCTTGATATACTTACCATAGAATATAAATCGTTTTGTCATGTCACTTCGGTCTGATAATTGGATTGTCATCTCCGTCACTTTTGTTGGTCTGTGTCCATTGAACTGGCAAGAACCACAAGTTCTTAACGAGCAGGGAACCATGTTGTCCTTTGAGCACTCCTAACACATTTCATCCTGTAACATCGACTTGGAGTCGCTACAAATACCACTTAATTATTATGTAAACCATTAATATCGATGTAACCTTTTACAAAAAGTTGCTAGTTTCTTTTACGAAGCAGAACGTAAGTATTACCACATTTTTCTTTAACCTAGTCACAATTTTAACCTTTTGCATTCATTTTAACGTGGAAATACTTCGTTCTAGGCACTGAGGATGATCTGATTCAGATTGAAAACGTTTTGCAAATCCTTTTGGAGGACTTTTATTTTTTTTAATAAAACTTTTTATACCAATATACAAAAGAAGTTTTTACTTCTGTATGGTTTTTTATAAATCGTTTTATCATTATTTGTTTATAGATATACGCGATTCGCAAATGAAATGGAACTGGGTAGGACACGTGGCATGACAAAACATCGAAAGGTGGATGAGAAACATTGTACATTGGAGACCACGCGAGCACAGTCGTAGTAGAGGAAGACCACAAAAACGATGGCTAGACGACATCAAAGCAAAAATGGGAAGAAACTGGCACCAAATAGCACAAAACAGAGAAGAATGGAGAACTCATGGGGAAGCCTTTGTCCAGGAGTGGATGCAAACAGGCTGAAGAAAAAGAAGAATATTCGCGATAAGTCCTTAATCTTATTAAACAATAATAAAATTGGATGCCAAACTTTCTTTGAAAACACATTTCTGCAAAATACCACAAAGATTGGACTTTTACGAAGTACTAAGTAAGTCATTGATATGCTTGTTTATCTAGCGTCGGCCACCTACCTGGAAGAAATGCTTCAATAAAACAATAAACATTTCCTGTGGCCCTTCTGTCCTTTCAAGAAACTTGTTAATTCTCGCAGTCGGCACTTAGCACATCAAAAGAGACATCTCCGATACAACAACAGAATTTGATTTGCATTTGAATTGATTTAAATCTCTTCTTTTATGAGTATCTTCGAGGTAATACTTTATGGCTACTGTTTTTCTAAAGCGTAGTGTATAAAATTTACGCAAATAGAAAAAAGGTAGATACAGTTGCAAAATAGGTATCTAGATATTATGGTTTGTAATTTATTTAGTATTTGGTCAGTTAGTAAAATTTTAACCATTTTGCTCTGTATTATGATATCTTCTCGTTGATTCAGTAGATAGGTATTCAGATCTTGTCTTTATTTCTCTGTTTATCAAGCCTTTCACTCTTCTGATAAAATCACATTGTCGTAGCTTAAATCCTACCCAATATCTACACATAGTTTTCTTAGTAAGTTTTGCATTTGCATTTCCCCAATATGTTCAATGGGATTGAATAACTAATGGTAAGGGTATTTAAGGTATTTAACACATTACTTATGTTTAATGCTATGTATAATCTCGTCTACTATAAATATTTTTGGTTTTTCTGTTCTTTTGATTGTAGTAGCTAGTGAATAAAATCATTCGATCATTCCGTAGTTGATGTAAAAAACAAATACAGTGATATAAGTTAAATTCATGTTAAAAACAAATTAGAATAGGCAGCGGTATGACATACCGCATATCAGAGTCTACGTCCTGAAACATCTACGTCAGTAATTTTAGTATTAAAATACCTTTTGTTACAATTCATACGTTATAATTTCAATAAGAAAAGCTTTTTGGTGAATTTTATCACATACTGTAGATATAGACCAGGACTAATCTGCAAAAAACGTGTATTTTTCGATGTGAGAGGTAGCATTCGGATTTTTGCAGATAAAGTTAGGTGACACCTTCAGTAATAATAATTGACTTATGCTCCTCCTCAAATATGCCCGGAACATTAATAAAAAAATTTAAATATTTAAAAATTTCGAAAAACATCGATTTTTTTTGCTTTCTTTGCTTATAACTTTAAAACGGTTCGTTTTGGAACAAAGTCGTAGAGAAATAAAATAAAGATAATTGAAAAACTCTAACATGAAGTAAAAACCACTTCTGTGTACTTGGTATATTTATTAAAATTTAAAAAATCCCAATGGATTGAATAAAATGTGTCCAATTCAGAACGTTTTCAGACCTATCGGTCCATCATCAGTGAATTTGAATACTTGCTAAATAGCCCCAGAACCAAACAATGGTTGAATTTATAATTCGATTTACATTATTTAAAAGTAATATTAAACAGGCTAAACGCCGATGTTAAAGATAATTGAATTTTGTATGATATACGACTGGTCAAAAATGTCTTAAGGTATTACCTTTTCTGCAATATAGCAATAAATACAAAATAAGGGGGCAAAATACGCCTGTTGTTATTCAATGTTTCTTAACCACTTTGGTGGCACTTAGAACCTTAGCAATTCGCTTAGAAAATTCCTATAACTTACTTAAATGGTCTACCAAATTTCATTAAAATCGACCTATAAGTCCATTCTTTCACGGTTTTTGCTCTAAATTTTAAAGAACCGCTTGGATTGATATGAAATTTGGCATACGTATAGCTTACATGTCAAAGAAAAAAAGTAATATTGTGCCGATGTGTGCTTTTGCCCTGGGGGTGACTTTCACCCCCTCCTGGGGGTGAAAAAATATAAGTCTAAAATAAGTCCGGAAATGGATAAACTGACTAATTTTAAGCAGCTTTTTTTCTATAGAGCTTTTTCGGTAAGTGAACACTTTTCGAGTTATTTGCGAGTGAATATGTTCATTCTCCAACAAAATAACTACATTTTTAGACGGTTTTTTGCAAATAACTCAAAAAGTAAGTATTTTATCGAAAAAACGTTCTTAGCAAAAATATAGCCTGTAAAAAAGTAAAAAAAAATGGTGTACGCGTTAGGTCTCTGGACCTCGTAAAACCAGAGTTATAGCCAATGAAATATAGATTCATATTCACCAAATTTTAAATAGAATACTTCGAAGTGAAATATCCAAAAAATTAAGCACTTTTTGGGGAAAACCCATTATAACTTTTTTAAAGTGTTTAAAAAATATTTATTTCTGTTTTTATAAAAAGTTTCTAGCATTAAATTTAAGCAAGTTACGCTCAAAATTAAGTTGGTTGCTTTTGTTTTGACAAAAAAAATCGAGAAGACCAACCCCTAATTAGCAACTTAAATGAAATTAATCGCTACCGCTCCACAAATTATTTTACTTATGTTGCGTTTTTATATGATCTGTAAGCTTCATCGATTCAAAGTGCTTATTTTGGAAAAAGTTTGGTTTTAAAGTAAAATTTTTAAAAATTTTAATTTTGAAAATTATGCTTTTTTCAAAATAACTTAAAAACTGTTAGAGATACCAAAAATCTCGAAAAACAAAAAAGTCAGCATTGCTTTTCTCAATATCACGTATTTTTTTGTTTTTCTGTTAGACAAAAATTGATTGAGATTTGGTGTTTCTAAATTTGCATACATTCGTGATAAGTGACTCATTCAACCCCTTTTAACTACAGTCCTTTCAAAAATAAGGACTTTGAACCGATGAAACTTACAGATCATTTTAACAATACATACACGGTTCAAGAAACTTGTGAAGTCGTAACGATTAAGTACATTTGAGATACTAATTAGGGGGTGATTTTCCCGATTTTTTTACCAAAAAAAAAGGGACTAACTTTATTTTGAGCGTAACTTGTTTACTTTTAATGCTAGAAATTTTTTTTATAAAACAAAAATGAAGCTTTTTTTAAACACTTTAAATAAGTTTTAATGAGTTTTCCCCGAAATGTGCTTAATTTTTGGTTATTTCACGTTAAAGTATTCCATTTGGAATTTGACGAATATGAACCTAGTTTTAATTAGCTATAACTCTGCTTCTACTAGGTATAAAAACTTAATATATACACCATTTTTTAAAATTTTTTACAGGCTATATTTTTGCTAGGAATGTTTTTTCGACAAAATACGTACTATTTGAGTTATTTGCAAAAAACCGTCTAAAAGTGTGGTTATTTTGTTGAAAAAATGAACATATTCACTGGCAAATAACTCGAAAAGTATTGACTTAGTCAAAAAACTCTACAGAACAAAAGTTGCTTAAAATTAGTCAGTTTATCAATTTCCGGACTTACTTTGGACGAATACTTTTTCACCCCCAAGCAGGGGCGGATTTATTCATTAGTGGGCCCAGTGCTAATTCTTGTCCTACCCAACTCTTTTTTGACAAGGCTCTTTAAAAATTAAAACAATATAAACTTCAGTTCATTTAAAATTTTGCAGAAGATACAAGGCTAAGACAAGGTAACGCTTTTTTTCTTTGTTTATTTTCAACAAATGCTTTTATGACACTTTCAGAATCAATTTCCCCCAATACGTCATTCTCAATAGAGCAGATCGATAACGAAACTAATATGTTCTCGCCCATTGATGACCATAATTTATTTTTAATAAAGCTTAATTTTGAAAATGATCTTTCGGATTCGCAGTTCGTGATAGGTATAGTTAAATATATTCTTAAAACAATATAGGTATTTGAAAACACTGAAACAAGGTCTTTTTCGATAATAATATCCAACACGTCTTTAGGTGTTACTTTGTTAGAATTGCTAGAATTTTCACTCAACTCATCTTTTTCTGTCAAATGGGGTTTGCAACATCAATTGAATCATTTATTTCCTTGTCATCGTGCGTAATTAACAGAGGTTTGGCGTTGTTTTCTCCTTGGTTCTTAAAAAACATGGTCAATTTCGGTAACTTTTGAACTCTGCTAAGTTTTTCTTCTTTTGCCTGAAAAAAATTAAAATTGCATAGACAGATTCGAACCCCGATGCAAATTTACTGCTTTTTGATCGATTGTTTTGAAGCATATATTTTTATTAAATCATACAATGTTACAATGAGTCACAACAAAAACATTAAATTTACTTAATCCTTTTATTCTTTAAATATACCAATCAAATAAAATTTTAATACATGTAAAACATAAGACAACTTTTCGTGCACATTGCAACTTGCAAGCCTGTAAAAGCTTTTTTCTGTGTGTATTACCGACTATAACCCTATTTTTAAAAACCAATTATTTAGTGTTTATTGTTAATTATTTAAATAAATTACGCATGAAAACGAACTTACAAAGTCTCAAATTAAAGGTTGTCCCATTAGGTTTTTAAAGAAAAATTGTAAAAACCTCTATGTAATCATTAATTTAGGTTAAAGTTTAAAAAACCAATTTATAAGAAAAATTTACCTGCTCTTCCTTGTTGAAATAATTGTGCCGTCATCTGAAGCGTATCCTTTTTCAAAAATATCTTTTTATTTTGCCCAAACTTTGTTTTAAAAAAGGACAAAAAATGTTCGGAATTAAATTATGTTTTTTTATTTGATTAGGCTAAAAGTTGCGCTAATATAAATTAAGTAAATAAACTCACCTTTCGCTTAGCGGCTCCGCTTTTATGCTGCTTAAGTGACATTATAGATAGTTACAAGCGTATAAACGTAATGTATTTAAACAATATTAATTAGCACTCACAAACACTAGAACTAAAAATTAATCCGAACCGAATAAATAAAATTCACCAGCATCAACTCACGATTCACAATCTAATGATAAATGACTAAAAGCTAACGCCAACACAAGTAGGTATGAATTACTAATTGTCGTCTTTGACGTTCTTCAGGTACTTTACTTGGTTGTAAACAAAAGCTTTACTTGTTGTTAAGCTTAAAGGGCAAAGTAGGTATATTTTATATTTCATTTCTTAACTTTATGGCACCCATTGAAAGACATCTATTTTTGTCAAACACCTTTAAGTTTGAGAGCGATTTAAAAGCATTGTATTGTAAGATTTCCGAAAAGGAGATGTAAAAGTATACCTGCTAATCTGTTGCCATTTATGTCATGTCATAAAAGGGTGGTTACCGGGTGTTCCTTTCCTTTTCTCTCAGAAAAAAGATTATATGAAATTGTCAATACAACAATAATTTCAAAGTAATTTTTACAACAAATAAGAGGAGTTTGGTAGGGTAAGTACGACGGCGCGTCAGAATGCCAAATACGTAATTTTAGACAAATGTGTAGGTCTTCTGGGGGCCCCTTCAACCTGGGGGCCCGGTGCTACAGCACCTCTAGCCCCCCCCTAAATCCACCACTGCCCCCAAGAGATGGTGAAAAGCACCCCCGGGGCAAAAGCACATATCGGCACAATATCACTTTTTTTCTTTGACTTGTTAGCTATGTGCATGCCAAATTTCATGTCAATCCAAGCGGTTCTTTAAAATTTAGAGGTTTTGCAATATTTTACCGTTAAGATTTTGCATAATAAATTTGCAATGTAAATGTTTTTAAAAAAGTTCAAATTTTTTAAAATCTTTCTGAACAAAAAGTAGACTATTTAGAAGTTAGCTTCATTTTTTACATATAAAGAGGTGCTCCTCTACCTATCTAATACACTTTACAGAATTAAAATCGGATTATTTAAGGGCTCTCAGCATAGTTTTAAAATTATAAACAATTTTTTGGCTTATAAACAAATAGCTTTGTTTATTAATAAAAAAATTAATTTTTAGCAATGCAAATAATTAAAACCGGTATAATTTGACTTAAACTTTCAAATGCTGTCAGCAGAATTGCTATTTTATTTTTTAAACAAAAGTTATTCTCGTTCAAAAATTGCAATTTTTCGATTTTTTGAATGTTCCACCGCGTTTACCTCGAAAACTATGCATCCTACGAAAAAACTTGTAGGAACATTTTTTGCTTAGAATTTACCCAAGAAATACAAAAAAAATGTTTTATTTTGCGAAAAATATATGTTATGTAATTCCTTAATTTATTAGTTTATAACAATCTTATCGACACTCGGATCAACTGTTACCCAAAAAATTCGTGTTCTACGGGTCAAAATACATAAAAAACTTGGGTAAGTCCCAAGTTGGACTTACCAGTTGGGTAAGTTGCCAGTTGGGTAAGTTTTTTAAATAAAGGAGCCCGTAGCACCCCCTCCTGGACACAGCACTAATTTGTTTATAAGCCAAAAAATTGTTTATAACTTTAAAACATTGCTGAGGCTGCTTAAATAATCCGATTTCAATTCTGTAAAGTGCATTAGATAGGTGGAGTGCTTCTTTATGTGTAAAAAAATTGACAAATCTTTGTATGTTCTAGTTTCTGTTGTGCAAGATTTTAAAAAATTTTAATTTTTTTAAAAAAGTTTAGATTGCAAAATTATTAAGCAAAATCTAGTAAGTCAATTTTAATGAAATTTGGGAACGGTTTTAGCACATTACAAAAATTTTCTAAGCGAATTAGGAAGGTTCCAAGTGTAACCTAAGTGATGGTAAATAAAACATTGAATAAGTACAGGTTTGTTTTGTCCCCTTATTTTATATTTATTGCTATTTTGCAGCAAGGGTGTTAAATTAAGACATTTTGAACTAATCGTATCTGATAGAAAATTTAATTATCTTTGTTTTATTCATATACGACTTTGTTCCAAAATGAATCGTTTTAAAGTTATAAGCAAAAAAAGTAGAAAAAAAAACGAGATTTTTTGAAATTTTTAAATATTTTATCTTTTTTAATGTTCCGGGCATATTTGAGAAGGAGCATAAGTCAATTATTATTAACGAAGTTATCACCTAACTTTATCCGCAAAAATTCGAATGCCACCTCTCACATCCATCTAAAAACAGATACTTCCTGGTCTAATAATACATAAATTTGTTTTAGGAATTTAATCCAGTAAAATCAGAAAAAAGCATAATTTTATGAATCATCAGTGGAAATGACGGGTGGCATGGAGTTTTGATGGTGTGTGCGGAGTAAACGAAGCAGAATGAAGACCGTTGAAGACGTGCAACACACTAACACATGGCACGTGTGTGTGCACGTACTGTGACAATTTTTATTACCCCTCGATTTTGTAGGTAGCGTCTTCGTAAACCAGGTTGCTTTTAGTCAAATTGATGGTTACAGGATTGGCAACAGGAATGAATGTTTGTTAATAAAATTCCCACAATTTTTTTATAAATATGGCAGCAAAAATATAGATTATTTTTACTGATTTTTAGTTACTTTGGTTCTTGTCTAAAAAATCATCAGGCCTATCTTTAGTAAATCAGTAAAAAAAATATTGAAAAGAGAATGTGAAATTGTCAAGAAACGTACCTAAAACATCTTATCTTGGACACATATTTAGACACGACAGGTATAACTTCCTTCAACTTATTATGGAAGGGAAAAGAGAAGGAAGACGCGACCCAGGTAGACGACAAATGACCTGGCTGCGCAAAATTAAAGAATGGACAGGATTAGACTTTCAAAGTTTAATAAGAAAAGCCCAAAATAGAGAAGACTTTGCAGAAGTCATCGCCAATGACGGCCAAGACGGCACCCAAAGAAGAAGAAGAAAAAAATATAAAAGGAACAAATTTCGTTTTTTAATTTTACACAATATTGTACTAGCTAGATATTGAAAATTTAATGTTTATTGTTTAAAAAGAACAATAATTGGACAAAAAATTCCTTTAAATTTTCTCGGCCACTTAAACATACCTCATTACCTCATAGTCTTCATATTCCTCCTAGATCAATTTCGTTAGGTCTAATAGTTTTTACATAATAATTTTGCAATGCAGGGTCTGCAAAAAGTATTGCCACAAACAAACTGCTACTAAGCCCAAAATAGCACTTTAAATAGTCAACAAAATTTTTTTTGTATAAAGAAAGGCTCAATCAAACTTTCAAACGCACTTTAAAATTTATTGAAATCGGCCTACCAGGAGAGCCTAGAGAATACCTATCTGAAAAGTATGGTGGTGAGATATTACCTCAGCAAAAAGTGAATCGGCGAGTTCAAAAATGGCAACGGGCTCTAAAATTTGCATTTTCTCGGCTTCCTGTCATTCGATTTTCCTACATAACACCGGGTAGGTATCTGTACTATTTATTATAAATGAAACTGAATGAAAATGAAGAGAAAAAATGCACTGTGGTACTGTCTGTTTGGTAGCTTACACAAACCATTCAACGGATTGAAACTTAACAAAATTATAATTATTGGCTTTGAACAATCGAGAAAAGAAAGATTTGATGAGTTTTTAGAAACATTTTGCCACCAAAAGGTACCTTACCAAAGTACTTTATGAATAAATTATGTATCTGTCATTTATAACGAAGTAGGTAATTTAAGATATAAAAACTTATATAAATTCTCATTGCTGTGGATGAAACGACAGATGTTTGTTGTCGCTATATTGCAAATTTATTAGTTTCTTCTTAATGAAAATATATTGCCAATTTTTTTTAATCAGCGCCAAAGAGCTAGTGAAAACCAACAACACTCTAAAGACTGTTCGATTTATTAATAAAAGCTTGATGGATTTTTTGCTCCAGATGTAGCACCTACTGATAAAGTTCTTCTTTTGATCACCTATGTGTTAGATTTAAAAGTTTGTTACACAAAAATTCACGTCACTTGTCTAGCGTATGGAATAAAATAGGATTCCTGAGATCTGAGATATAGTTGCCAACAAATTTTGGCAGAAAACCTTATCTCAACCCTTAATACTGCTGCCGTGGATGTTTCCGGACGTAGACTCTGACATGCGGTATGTCATACCTTTGAGTATACTCCTTTGTTCTCAATATTAATTTGTCTTATATCACTGTATTTGTTTTTTAAATCGACTACGAAATGATTCTTCAGACTGCTGTAAAATAAAATACTGCTACAAATAAAATAAACTTTATTTTTTTCAAGAAAACTGTGAAGTGTCTAAAAAATCGTGGAGGTTCTTACAAAACGCTTTATAAACTCAATTAAAAAAACTTGAGTATTGGTAACTCAAAAATAGTGAAATAGTGTTTTCCACTTGAAGGTAGAACAACTGGATGAACTTGCTGCCATACTAATAGCGAAAGAACGCACTGGATTAGCTGTAACTATAGAAACATAAAACGTAACTATAAAACGCAAGAAAACTTTACGTCAACGTAGCTCAAAGACTAAACCATACTATGTATTTATAAAACTGCTGCAGTTGGGAACAGGTATCTACAATTACACATCACTTCAAGGTACAAAGATGGTGTTTTAGAAATTTTTTATAAAACACCTTTTAAGTACCTATTGATGTGATCTTGATTATTGATATGAGATAATATTCTTATATGTCATTTAATTTAATCAATGCATTAATAATAATCTAATTAATTAACCAGATGACATATCAATATGTTTTCAATCTCAGGGCGAATTATAAAATTAATTACTTACTTACGTGGCTTCTAAGTATTTCTCAATGGTTCCTAATCGGGATAGGAAAGAAAAGAGTAAAATAATACACACATATGGGTTACAATTATAATCAAAATATTGTTTATTTTATTTAAATGGCAATCACTGCTTAATATTTGCTAGATCTTATTATTCTTAAACATAACATTTACAAATGGGAATCTTATTTCCTTTTGGTTTCCAATTGAAAGTTTTTATTAACATTTAACTATTAGGATTTATTAGCAACAATTCTATTTAAGTTTGATGAAGCTTTTCTGATATTATTGATTATGTTCTTCAATTTTTAATGTGGTATTTAATACGAAAAACCCATACATTCATGTCCAAACAAATGAGACTGACCTTTTTCTGATGAACTGAGAATGTCTTCACACAAGACCCGTTTCCTGCTATCCTTGGCTGCGATCAAAACCTCGTCCTGGCTTTCAGTAATGTTCTCCTTTGAAAACTAGCTCGTATAGCTCTCGTTCCTGCTTCTGTCGTGATGCCGTGTTCTACCTTTTTCGAAACTTCAATCAGCTACCGGGACACTCTTGGCTCAAGGAGGTTCTTTACTCTCGACCTGGCCTACCTCTCGTTCCACGATAGATACTCCACACTCACGGAACTACACCGGCTTTCTCACTCTCCGTACACTACCGTCTACTACTGGACTTCACCTCTCGACAGCTCAAAACATTCTGATCTATCTTTTTCATTCATTCCCCTACTTTCTAAATATCCCTTCCAGATTCACAAATCAACCTTCCACCACCAACTCTCATTCGCAGTATTCCTCAAAACCAATTTTTAATCTTTCTAAATATGCTTAATGGATTTAAAAAAAAAATAGTTAATTCCCATTCTAAAATTACTTTCTACTATCTACAAAATTTAATGACCTATTATCTATTTCAACTGAGTCTTATTTAGCATAGGCTAATGATCGAACCTTCCGCGAACAACGATAATGACCTATTATCTATTTCAACTGAGTCTTATTTAGCATAGGCTAATGATCGAACCTTCCGCGAACAACGATAATGGTACGCGCCATTCACTTTGTTTATTCTAAGCGCATTGTCCCGAGTTTCGTAAGCTTCTTCTAATCACTTCTTAAAATTAAATATAACAATTTGTTGTATACAGGTTGTTCTAAATTTATATGCCCGTGGTTGAGAAAATTGAAAATATTTTATATTAAATTGAATTTTGTTTATAATTATCAAAATTTAATTTTCATATCAAATAGAAATATAACACTATATACAACAAAATATATTTTCGGCAAGGTATGACATACCGCATATCAGTGGTTAAAGGTTAAGCTTATTACAAAGTCATTTGTATTTGATTGGGGTAGTTAAGTTTCGCGAGGCAGTGGCGCACCTAGAATTTTCCTCTGGGAGGGGTTGGCTATGGCTTGGACACCGAATTTTTTTTGTATTGTTTGTGAAAGACAAGTTACATTTTCCTATAGGTGAGGATATACAGCATTACGTTATGAAACGTTTTGCATTCGATTCGGGAGAGCTTTAGGAAAATTCTTGAATACTCGGCACGAGGGAAAAATGAAAATTGCATTGTTGTAAACGGAAAATCCATTTTACAAAGTGCTTCTTAGAATGTTAAAAAAATAAAAATTCACAACCCCGAAAATAATCATGGAAATGAGGTCAATTTTCATTCTCGGGGTTTTGGGGTCGCTGAACAGGAACATGGGGTCGGCGAAGCTGTAAGAGGTACCTGATGCCCGCTATCCCGGTAGGCACGTCATCTTCTGGAGTTTTATGGAAATTCATTATGAAAATCATTGAAACTTGTTATTCCGAGGTTTTTGAAGTCGCTGAACACGAATATTGCTTCGGCCATGGTGTACGAGGTACCTGGTACCATGTATCTAATATTATCTCCTGGAGTTTCATGAAAATTCTCGGGGTTTTTGATGATAATGGGTTTTGTTATCTCGGGGTTTTTGATGTCGCTGAATACAAATATTGCATGGAAGATGTTGTATGAGGTACCTCGTGCCCGGCCTCTAGGTCGTCTCCTGGACTTTTATAGAAATTTGTTATAAAATTAAACAGTAAGTAACAATGACAGTAAAGGTAGACTTCCGCACCAAGCGACCGAGACAGGAGACCGCGACAGGCGACAGATAGGCGAGGTCTCCCCACGACTGCTCTCAATGCAATTATATCAGGGTAGTTCTGCAGCCCGCGACCGAGACCAGCGACCAACTATCGTCTATTCGCGACCTATCTGTCGCCTGTCGCGGTCTCCTGTCTCGGTCGCTTGGTGCGGAAGTCTACCTTAAGTAAGTTATTTTAATTCAAAGCCTAAATTAGGAAGAAAAAAATAAGTAATTCGAAATTTTTTTCAGTATTAATAGCAATTTTTTTAGATATATAGATGTCAGAATCACGAGTATATGATTACCCTTTAACTACACGCGCTGGCGTATTTTGTACGCCAGATATAAGAATTCTACTGTAAGTATATTTAAAAATTTAATTTTTGATCTTGTTTATCTCTCTAACCTATCACTAGAAAGTGCTTTACAATTTGGTTTTAGTTTCGTTATAATCGGCGTTCTGGGAAGATCGTAATTTACAGTTTATTATTTTTTGTTTCAGGTGGTGGACAATAATATACACCACGATTATATTAATCTAAGTAGTAATATAAGTACATATTTCAATTGTTTTTTAGTCATTATGGCACAAAATCTATTTTTTTTATAAACAATACTTTTTCTCCTGCAAAAAATCACATTTCAAAAAATTTTTTATTAGTAATTTTATTTATCATGGAATCCAGTTATTCCATGATTCCAGTTATAAATCCCAATTGGCTTACTGGTATGGAACTCCAAGTATTCACTGATGCCGAATAAGATTTATAACAAACAACTAAGAGTATTTTTTCAAAAAAAAAAAAATAAACAAATCCGCTGTTTTTAAGTGGATTTTCTTGTGGCGTATAAAGTACGCCACGCGTGTAGTTATGTTATAACTTGATGCGCGGGTAGTTAAAGGTTAAAACACTCAGTTGCTTTAAAACCCCCGAGAGACGACATAGATACAGGGCACCAGATACCTTGTACAGCATATTCGATGCAATATTGGTGTTCAGCGATCTCAAAACCCCGAGATAATAAATTTCAACTATTTTCATAACGAATTTCCATAAAACTCCATGAGATAACATAGATTCCTGGCACCAGCTACCTTTTACAGCTTCGCCGATTCCTGTTCAGTGACCTCAAAATCTCCTAAATATGAAAATTACACTCATTCCCATGATTATTTTCCGAGTTGTGAATTTTTATTTTGTGAACACTTTGAGATGAGTTTTGAAAAATGCATTTGCCGCCAAGAGTTTAAGAATTTTCCTGAAACTCTCCTGAATCGAATGCAAAAGGTTTTATAACGATCTTACTTTAAAAAAGTTGGTTTACACGATTTTAGTGCTTTATTTCCTCGCCAACTACTATTCTTTATATATATTTTATATGCCCTGGTAGGGGTTTTAACCCCCAAAACCCCTCCTGGGTGCGCCACTGTCGAGAGGTAAACATAGTGAATGGCAAGTATAATAATTAAGGAAAGATACAAGTCCCAGATACAAAATTCATTATAAAAATAATAATAAATAATTATTTAAATCTGACACTGTTCTTATTGGAACCCCTTTCTGGTAACATCGTTAATCTCTGACTTTTACAATTTATAAGACAAGAGACGACAAATAAAGAAAGCGAAAAGATCTCTACAATATGCAGCCACATTCCGCTTTAATTCGTCTTGGAAAAAGGGCCGAAAAAAGTTCCTAATACTCAAAATCTGAGAAAAGATAAAAGTGAAACTGAAAGACAGTTTATGTTTCATTTCGATTCAGAGGCGATACAAAATCTCCAGACAGCTGTTTTTGTCTTACGACGTCCTCAGTGGAGATGCGTGCACACCTCTGAATCAAAACGAAATCAAACTGTTTATTTAAGTAGAATTTCAAAGAATTTATTTAAATCCACTTTTAGAACGCTGTAGCGACATCTTTAAAAGAAAAGAGCAAAGTCCCAGACACACTTTTCATTATTAAAATAATAATAAATAATTATTTAAATCTGAAACTTTTCTTATTGGAACCCCTTTCTGGTAACATCTTAATCTCTGACTTTTACAATTTATAAGACAAGAGACGACGAATAAGCAAAGAAGAAAGAAGAAATTTTAATATAATAATTTTAACAATGAATTTTGTATCTGGGACTTTCCTCTTTTCTTTAAGAGATGTTACTACAGCGTCCTATAAGTGGATTTTAAAATATTTTTGAAATTCTACCTTAAATAGACAGTTTGGTTTCGTTTTGATTCAGAGGTGTGCACGCATCTCCACTGAGGACGTCGTAACACAGAAACAGCTATCTGGAGATTGTGTATCTCCTCTGAGTCGAAAGGAAACATAAACAGTCATTCATTTTTACTATAATAATTAAACGTCATTAAGGTCCGGTTGTTCGAACGCTAATCAACATTGATCACCATCAAATACTTAATTACTGTCACAACTGTCAATGTCAACTTTGGTTGGGTTGCCGAAAACATAATTATTGATGACAATTATGAAATTAGTTAATCAATTATGTTAATAATTGTTATGTTAATTGACTAACTAATCTCATAATTATAATTAACTATGTTTTCAGCAACCCAACCAAAGTTGACATTGACAGTTGTGACAGTAATTAAATATTTGATAGTGATCAATGTTGATTAGCGTTCGAACAACCGGCCCTAAGGGCCGGTTGTTCGAACGCTAATCAAGAAGTTGATTATAATCAATCATTTATTGTAATCAATTTTCTTGATGGGAATCAAATCGCGACATGAAAAATACATGTAAAACACTAATCAGTTATTGATTCTAGGTAAAACAGTAATTAAAATATAGCCGCAGCTCTTAAATTATTAAAAATTGCTTATTATTATTATTGATTTGTAAGTAAAAACAAGAAATTAACATCAGAAAGAGTTTAATTATGTTTTATTTTAAATTAAAACCAAAATAATAAAATAAATCAGTCAACATAACCTCAAAATACAACATCTGTCAGAAGTACGCTTAATCAAATATAATTGTAATTAAATATTTGATAATGATCAGTTTTGATTAGCGTTCGAACAACCGGCCCTTAGACTTATTACTTTCTACCTGTCCAGATATAATTTCAAATGTCAAACGACTACCCTGTATGATATGCAGAATGAACCAGTTAACCCTATGTACAACTTTACGACTGCTTTTAATCTCATAATCAGAATTAAAGCTGAATAATTTCAATTAGAGACGAAAAAACCCGAAATGCTGCCATTAATTTTATTAAATTTTTGTGTTCATTCCCACATGTCATTATTCGAAGTGAATGGTCAAGATTGGAATTATTCAAGAGGAAAAATTTGATTCTATTGCTTCTGATGAAATTGTTCAGTCGTATGTATCTGACAAACAAGTTTTTGTTGTGGTTTGTTTCCACTATATAAATTCTACATAAAATGTACCCACGCATACAATATGCAATGTATGTGTGTAAAAATACTTCTATTTACATAAACTACCATTTTCTTGAATTTGCTTTAACCGTAGGCGACATATTGTGCACCAGAAACTATGAATGTATGTATGTTTTTTTGTCATATTATCTCTGATTTTCTTATCTTTTCTATATCATCATCACTATCAACAGCTATTCCATCCGCATCGTCCGATAATCCCTCCCCTAGGTGCATCTATTCATTTCTGTTCGCCCTTTTTTGCATCCATTCGTGATCAGCCATTTGGTTTGCATCTGGATCTACTTTTCTTTTTTGCTCTTTGTTGCAATTCAACAATTCGCTTAGTCCAACTGTTGTCTTCCATTCTGCTTTTGTGTCCTCTCCAATTCCATTGTAACATCCCAATCGATTGGATTACTTACATGTGTTATTTTTTATCGTCTTATTTCTTCATTGGGTGTGAGATCGCTGAGTTTAATATTGAGCATTCTCTGTTCCAAAGCTCTTTGGGTCACTTGCAATTTGTGGACTAGGTATATGGTGGTCAATTCTTTTACTACTGATATTGATGAAAAAGATTAAAAAGAAGCAACCATTGCCAGAAACGATTCAAGAGCTGAACATAGCGTTGAAGAAGAATGGGATCACGATAACAAGAACAGATTCAGTACCTAACTTATTGCAAGTATACTTAAGCGTACTGAAATCCTCTGCATATGAAGGAGAATAATTAACACCCGATACTAAATCTAAAGAATAGCTAACTGTGGGAGCGTTCAAGTATTACGTAACGCGATTTTTGAAGATTTTTGACCCCCCCTACGTAACGCACTCTAATGGGAGTTTAACTACTTATTGCGTAACGCAATTTTTGAAGATTTTTGACCCCCCAACCTGCGTTACGTAATACTTGAACGGCCCCTAGGAAAAGAAGAAATATGAAATATAAATATGTTATTTTTAAGTCGAACTAGGTAAGGGAAAGTGGGGGAATGGTGCGCACTTAAGCAGAAATCGATTCTGTTGTAAATTATTTTAATCTATCATAACATCCAGTACGTTAGAGTAAGCCCTAACTATTCTACTTTGCATATGTAAAATAAGTTTTAGAGAAATACAAAGTGGAAAAGCATGATATTAAAAAAAGAAAAGAAGTGTCTTTGCGCACGATTCCCCACCCATGAGGGTAATCATGCGCACAGATTGGGAAATGGTGCGCACTAAATTAATGTTAGAAAAAAACATTAATTTAAAATTAATGTAATAAAAACACTTCTTCCAAAAGTATAAAAATATTATGAAGAAATAAGAATTGTATGGTATACTTAAATGTCATATTTTTAACGTAAACAAAAGTTGCATTTATAATTTTCTGGTTTATTTACAGCTGTAGATTCTGCGTGATTCCCCGAGGCACATAACACACATGTATATCTTAATCCTTTTTTTTTCCTCTTTTCGCACAAATAGAGCATGTCTCATTACGTGCAGCTGGTTTTTCTAATGGTGGTGGAATGAAGCTTCATTCAACATCATCTAATTCGTCTTCATCGATAGTATCTGACAAATAACCGTCTGTTACATCAGACGACTCAGGTGTTAGCTCTTTCTGCACTGTCTTCTTTTTCTGTTTGCCTTTTTTTTGTTTTTTTCTTTTCTCTGTCTGGCGAGATATCTGGCGATTCTTTATCAAAACATTTTCAGCAGTTGCCTTTCTTGCTGCTTTCTGTTCCTCCTTTCTCTCAAGATTCTCGTCCATTAATCATCTCTTTTCATGGGCTTCCTCCAATTTTGTCTTCATTGGTGTGCTTGTAATTGTTGTCTTAATGTTATATCAGGACTCCTTTTTGTAAACCCATAAAGCGAATCTTTGCTAGCTAACTTCTTCTCTTTATTAAAATTATTTAGGATATTATTTTCTTCAGCATACCTGAATACCAATCATCTAAGTTCTTTATGTTAAGCCATAATGTAGATATGTAGATTTTCAGATTTTCTAGAGTAGGATCGTGGCATCTGGCAATAAAAATGGTAATTTTTATATTTACCATTTCATTGTTTGTGGGGTAATCGTGCGCACGCCTGCGCACTATTACCCCTTTGTGCCCTAAATACTAATCATGATCACAAACGGAAAACTACTGAACCATATCAACCAACAGATGCACCAAAATACACGTTAGACAACATGATTTAAATCAATAATAAGTCCAAAGCAATTAAAAAAAGCCTAAGGACTTACCATCCTATTTTTTGTAGCAGAAAGACTAGAAGAATTTTTGCAATTTTCAATAATCGGATCTGACTTGGCTGGCGGATCTGATAATGGCGTAAACCGTTCATGAGATCGGTTGAAAGGTGTAGGACTGGTTGAGTTCGTAAAATCTTCCACGGAATTTGAAATACAATGCAGCGCCCGATTACCCGCCGCGCACCATTCCCCCACTTTCCCTTACTTATTTTTAAGGTCATGGAATATCGACGATAAAGACTTACGGATCATTTCAAACCTCTGCCAAGCACAAAAGGTTAAAATCAGAATAAAAAGCGAAACATCTGGAAAAATCAATATCGAGAAAGGAGTAAGACAGGGGTGTGTCCTGCCGCCTTTGCTGTTTAACGTTTACTCTGAGAAAATATTCAGGAAAGCTTTGGAAGGCACGAAGGAAGGATGGTAGGTTTTTCCTCCGGCAAACGGGCCTATAATTATTATAAACGGGCAATGTATAATTAACTGCGATACACTGATGATACGGTCATTCTGGCATAGATAAAGCTGAAGTACTGCAAAAATGGACCGAGTAACGACAGTGTATAGAGAATTTGGAATGAAATTGAATACAAAGAAGACAAAAACGATGGTCATCAGCAAGCACCAAAACAGAAGGATGAAGGTCAATGTCCACGGAATAGATCTGGAAAGAAAGAGCAACAAGAATAACGTACCTTGGAAGTATTAATCTCGATGAAACTTGAGACCACTCACTAGAGATAAGAGCACGTCTGGAAAAGGCACGTAGGTAAATACCTACACACTGAATAAAATATTGTACATAGTACCAATGAACGCCAATCATTGACTTTTTTTACATTAATATTAATAACTCGATATATTGTAACGCAATCATTGTATTAATGTAATATACCTGAATCAATGATCAATACATTGTAGCAATAATCTTGTACATAAACCGATACATTTCTTAAAACTCTATAAGTGTTTTCATTGGTGTAAAAAATCACGTGACAACAGTTGCAGCCTCCTAGCAGACAGTCACAGTCACCCTGCAGACTCTGAGGAGCGGTGTTTGGCACTAGTGATTTGGTTGATTTTCTAAGGTATGTATTTACATATATTTTTAATTATTTATAAATTATTTTGTTGGATTTCTATAAAAAAAGTTGTAGGTACTTCTATTTCCACTTTTACAGATTGATATGTACTTTTGAATTGCCTTTGGAAATGGAAATGGACTTATTGATGGACAGCAATTTCGAAAGAATTATCTCCTTTCTTCTTTGTGAAAGTCATATCAAGGATAAAACAAATAAATTTTTATTTGAAAAGATTGCCCATGAAGACATTACAGAATGTAAGTACCTATTTCATTATTCAATCCTACATATCTATAGTTTATTTTTTAACCAGGAGGAGTAAACTAAAAAGACAGATTCACACCCAAGAAAGTCACTAGAATAATAGCCAAATACACCTTCTTTTTTGGTTGATCTAGTCGGCCCTCAACGGTAATCCATAAATATGTATTATATTAAATTAATACGTCGCTAAAGAGTTCCAAAAACAACTGCTTTTATATAAAAGCAGACTAAAGGCTGTATGACACTATGCATTTTCTTGTATCATTTCTAATATCGTTTCTTGTATACATTTTCTTGTATCATTTCTTGTACGTACATTTGTGCCCTGTATGACACTATGCAAGTTCTTGTATCGAAAATTGTATGAAATTCGGCACGTGATTGGTCGAAATTTTGTTTGTCACCCTGTGTCACGTTATGGTAGTACTACATCTACAGACACAGCTGATTTTAAATATTTTATAAAATTTATAAACTTTTATATAATTAACATTTTAATGTTAACCAGAATTTTACGTTGACTGAGGTTGATTATTTGTGTTTTTATTTTGTTTTGATATTTGTGCTAAAATATTTGCATTAGAATTATCTTCAGTTTGATCCAAATTAGGAACTATTGTATTTTCGTCTATTAAAAAATTATGCACCATGAAACCTAAATTTATAGTTTAAACTTTACTAGGAGCTAAATATATGGTTATTAGTATTAATATACCAAACGGTATATTAAGTATCAATAAAAGATTTATAAATAATACCTACAAAAACACAAATAAATTCATCAATACATTATCCCATTTTCATTTCAGCCGCCATTATGAGTAAATAATTTTGAATTTTGACATTTTAGATGTTTTACCAGCAGGTTTTACGTTTTTGCTCTTTGCGCAGAAATTGGCGCAGTTCTTGTACAATAATCTGTGCCTGACACAAATTCTTGTATCGTTTCTGATATCGTTTCTTGTATCTGTGTATGACACTATGCATTTTATAGACATATCAGAAACGATATTAGAAATGATACAAGAAAATGTATAGTGTCATACAGCCTTAACAATCTAAAAATTAAAGAAATAACACAGAAAACACAAAAATCGCGGATATAACTTAATTAACCTATGAAATGTCACTAGTGTCAAAATTTGATAAATGTCATTAGTGTCAAAATTTTATAACAGTGGAGTAAACTTGCCTGCGGTTGGACCAATTACAAACAAGCAATACAGCGCGGTAAATTTGAATCACTCCTCTTGGTTAAAAAACAAACCATAGTATTAATTAATTTTTGTTCTCTGTAAATTTTTTCAAAAGCTAATTCGACACATAGGTAAAAGAAAATAGGAACCATTTGAAAATATTTCTAAATGGTACCTATAATCTTATAAAATATTAGTAAATTAAATCTTTAGGTGATTAAACCGTAAATAATTGACAAACATTATTAACTCCTGCAGGCGGTAGTATCTATCAAAGTAAAAATAAACATTTGAACATCTAGCAATTTTTTTCAGGATAAATTAAAATATTTCTAAATGATGAAGTTTTCGATCCTAATAGCATTATTAATAATATTTAGAAAATATTAAAATATTACTAAAAGATTTTTAAGTCGAAAGATTATTGGTCCATTTCCTTGGTAACACCTCCAAGGCTTCTAAAATTTGCAAGCCAAATGGATGCTGAAGCGAAGAAGACAAGAGGGAATTAAAAAAACTTACAATTCACGACCCCGTCTGTTCAGCTGGTAAATTCCAACAGAAAATGGACCTAGTTACTCGAAGGAGTAAAGACCAATATAAAAATTAAATAAAAATTTTATTTTTAATTCAGTTGCAATGCGAAGGCAAAATAATCTTACTTTTCAATTAGAATACGGAGCGCAGTCCAGTCCCTTGAATCGCGATTTTCGGCTCTTATTGGAGCCTCATCGGAAAGAACGTAGGCTTGTTCTCCATGGAGTACGTTCATTCAATGTACTTTCTAGTTAAGAATTAATGTACCGATACATTGATTCAATGTACCGATCCATTGATTCAATGTACCGATACATTGATTCTTAACTAGAAAGTACATTGAATGAACGTACTAATTCATAAAAATTAATATTTTTGAGCATTAGTTAATGCCTCTATGTACTTACATTGGACCAACGATACTGATCTTTGGACGAAAATTAATGCTCCCCGTTTTTGAATCAATGTTTTTTTCATTATATTTAGGTACGTACTTTTTTGGTTCAGTGCAGTGTTTTACAGAATGCAAAAAGTTCTATTCAGGCGCCAGCTGGGTATCTCATTAAGAACTAAAATACTTAAGTGCAATGTTTTCTCCACCTTGCTCTATACCTACTGTTGAAGCCTGGGCAATGACAGAAGCAACACAAAAACTAATCCAAGCATTAGAACTCTGGTATGACCGTAAAATGCTCAGAATATCCTACACGAGTCATGCGACAAATGCGGAAGTCTTGCGGAGGATGAATAAGGGGAGAGAGTTTATGCTTATAATAAAAGAACAGAAAACCCAATGTTTTGGTTACATCGTAAGAAATCAAAAGTATGAACTGCTCCAGTGGCGGCTCGTATAACTTTAGGAAGGTAGTGCCAGAATCCGGGCAGCTGCCTAAATTTTTTGTGGCGGTTTTACGATATGGTCAAAAAGGATATAAAATATAAATAGAGTATCACGATAAGCTGAATTTAATTGGGTTTTTATATTTAACTTACCAAGCATTGAAAAGCTAAAAACGTTATTCATGTGCACTTTAGATTTTTCATGGGATTTCAATTTCTCCCATATATGTACAAGATCATCGGTGCCTTTGTTTGACCAAGTCTCGTCACCTCCAAACAAAACGCATACAAAACAGAAGAGTTTATTAGTTTGTTCGTAACCACGCAACCAGCTATTTTTATCATAAATAATTTTATTAAACTTACGACAGCGAAGTTTTTGTCCATTTCCACTTTGTTTTTCAATTTTTAAATCGGGTAAAGGCCGACCGAGTTCTTTAATTTGTAGTTTTTTTTCTAACGAAAAACCACCAAAAGAGTTTTTTAATATACTAATTTGATTCATTGTCAATAAATAAATTAAACGTAGAAAATAATCAAAATATTATTTTTATACCTACGACACCCACGATCACAACGCACTAACTAATAATTACAAATTAAAAAATATAGTAGAGTATAAACACAAATATACAATACAGTAGTAGACAATAAACACAATAGCGTCAAGCGAACGCGTAAAGAAACTAGAAATATGTAGATCTAAAACATTGTATCTTAAGATCCACTAACTTCCTTTTCGAGATTTCGAGCCTGGCACGGAGACTCCAATTTAAACGTATGTTAAAAGTGCAATACCGCTCTCTCTCTGTCACTTACACAGGATGCTCATACAATCTTTCTCTTTTCTCACGAGCCACTATGCCGTTCGGCACTGGGATTTTTATGATTTTCATCCTTTATCCGGTCAGCTGTGGGTGGCCAGAGTCGGTAGATTTGCATTGCGCTACACAGTTGCCAGATTTGATATAATTTATAAAAATAAAGAGAAATATTCACAAACAAAATAAACAGGCATTAAAATGTTTTTAAGATAAAAAATATGTTTCTGCATAGTTAGCAAGGTAGTGCCATGGCTCTATGGCACTACCTCACGGGCCGCCACTGAACTGCTCCAACTTATCGAAGGCAATAATAGAGAAAGGGGACAGGGGACCAGGAAGAAGACGCACCTCTTGGCTTAAAAACCTACGACAATGGACGAATATGATCTCCATATAGAACTATTCAGGGCGGCTGCAAATAAGATTAATGAAATGGGCAAATGTAATGACCAACGTCTTATAAGGATAAGGCACTGTAAGAAGAATTATTTTTTCCCCTCTTCTAATAATAGAAAACATTTTAATTATTAATAATTGTAAAACTATCTAACCCAATTCCGAAGAAAACAATAGAGCAATTCATCAAACAAACATCGCATAAACATTAATCCAAAACAAAAGTTAATAAATTAAATTGGAGTCCATCACAAGTACATAATATATCATGTCACTGTCGTTATCTGAATCAATATTAACCTCAAACTCACACCAACATAAAAATCCAGTAAAAAATCAATTTTCAATTAAATAACTCATCAAGAGACCTGTAAATTAAGACACCAACTCTCTCCCAATCACTTAGCAATCACGATACCAAGTCCCACCCCTCCGGAGCTAGCGCCAATGGCGACACGAGGGGCGGGACGAATTCCCGCACGTGTTCCGTATAATTTTTCAAGTTGGTTTACCTGGTGGGGCACGGCTATGAAAGTTATACCTGGAAAACGGTCTTGCAGAGAATCCAGTCAGGTGCTAAATGTTATACGTGAAGTGTTGACTCAAAAATCGGAGCTGCTTACGAAATCTCACAAGATTGACAAAATCAGACAGTGATAATCGCGTTACACAGTGACTTTATGCTTCTAGTGAACTGATTTTGACTTTATAATATGAGGTGATACGACCCAGTGAAGTTTATTTTCTGAGAACATTTTGTTGATACAGGTGAATATTCTTCATTTATTAATGGAATTTACACAAATTAGGTATTAATCTATTGTTCTAAAGCTATTTACTTATAAAGCTCAACATGCCTTGAGGGCCTAGGTCTACATTTAATATTTCTTATAGTCTTTCCATACATTTGTTAACCACTTCCTTCCATTGATTTCTGTAAAATGCTTTTTCTTTTCAATTCTCAATATAAACTTTTTGTAAGTATTCAAATACGCTGCCCTTCCATCCCTTCTTTCTTGGTCTTTGGTCTACCGTTTCTTCTTGGTTGTATTGGCTTTCGTGATAGATACCAGTTTCGGCATTCTTTTCTTTCCCATTCTTTCAATGTGTCCTAATTTTTGATGACTGTCGTTATTTTTGGTTCGTTATGTAGTTCTTCAAGTTCTCTATTATTCCTTCTCCATCTATTTTCTCACCTTCATATATTGCTCTTTGTATTTTTCTCTCCCATTTTTCAAAAAGGTCTATTACTTATCTGATTTTTTAAGCACCAATTTTTTTATCCATATGTATGTGGCTATAGGCCTGAAATAACTACCTACTGTTTTGCAGATTCTAATTGTTGTTTTTCTTGAGACATATTTATTAATAATCGCAGTGTTCCATACTTGTGCTATTCTGCCTTTATCTCCCCTTCCTCATGTCTGCTTTCATCTAATTTTATACCCAATGAGTCCCAACGTTACTTTAATTAAGTACCTACTACCTATTGTTTTGGAATTAACTAGAAATTCTGTATTTCTTTATAGTTTTATTCCACTAAATCAAAAAATGCATTCAGAACACTAATTTTTGAAAATTTAAACATTTCTGATTATCTTCTTTTTGTTATTTGAGGATAATAGTCCTGTCGCCAGTGGGGGTACAACGGCCTCCTTAATTCAAATGGACTTACCCAAGTTTTTTTTATGTAGGTACATATTTTGACCCGTAGAACACGAATTTTTTGGGTAACGGTCGATCCGGATGTCGATAAGATTATTATATAAACAAAGAACATGAGGAATCACATAACAGCGATTTTTCGCAAAACAAAACATTTTTTTGTTTTTTTGGGTCATTCTAAGCAAAAATGGTTTTCCAAGTTTTTTCGTAGGATGCATAGTTTTCGACATAAACGCGGTTAAACTTTCAAAAACTCGAAAAATTGCAATTTTTGAACCCGAATAACTTTTGATAGAAAAATAAAATAGCAATTCTGCTTACCGCATTTGAAAGTTCAAGTCAAATTCTATCGGTTTTGATTACTTTCATTGCTAAAAATTAATTTTTTTATTGTTAAACAAAGCTATAAACACATAGTGATTGAATGATGATTTCAATGCATTTCTCATTTGAAATCGAACGAGTAGGCGCGCATACAGACAATTTCTACGTAGATTACGTACATTAAAACGCATGCATTGGGCACGGGAAATACTATGTGTTTATGGCTTTGTTTAACAAATAAAAACTTAATTTTTAGCAATGCAAATAATCAAAACCGATACAATTTGACTTGAACTTTCAAATGCAGTAAGCAGAATTGCTATTTTATTTTTTAATTAAAAATTGCACTTTTTCGATTTTTTGAAAGTTCAACCGCGTTTATCTCGAAAACTATGCATCCTCCTGCTGAGAATCACCCAAAAAATACAAAAAAATGTTTTGTTTTGCGAAAAATCGCGGTTATGTAATTCCTCAAATTCTTTGTCTATAACAATTTTATCGACATCCGGATCAACTGTTACTAGAGATGCATCAAGTCAAACTAGTTTGATTTTATTCAACAAACTTGACTTGACTTGAAAATCAAACTTTTTTTGTAAAAAAGTTTGACTTGACTTGATTTCGATATCTTTAGGTTTGACTTGAAATCAAACTTCTTCAAACAGTTTGAAGTTTGAATCTCATATTGGCAACGTGTTTATTTCTAAATCTAATTGAGAGCGTACCGATTTTGTTGTGACTTATTTGGATAGGTCGGAATCTGTATTCTGCTACTCGGCAAATTAGTTTGTAGTTCGTTTTGAAGTGTGTGGCTTTGGGAGACAATATCTGAATGTGGATATTTTTCGGTTCAGAATAAGTACCAGAACAAATTGAGTCTGATATTGAAGGTATTCCCTCTGCAAAAATTAAGAGAAACAATCTGTAGTCGAAGCAGTATTAATTAAGAAAAATAAATATACTGATTTATTTCATGTTGCGGCAGGTGATTTCAAAACAATGAAAATTGCAAAGTGCATACATACTTATATTATGTAAAAATAAAGAACAGCGTTATAAAATCACAAACAGTGAACTAATTCTTTAAAAGGACAGCGTTATGCATAACTCGACCAAGCGCCATTTCTTTAAAATCGAGATAACAGCGGATTCTGGTGGCACATAGCTAAAACTATCTTGGAAAAATCCCTGTTATTGTCACGTTAACGGTTGCTAAGAAAAACAAAAATAAACCAAGCGACATTCTGTCTATTAAGGTTTTTTAGTTTTGCATAACAAGTCTATATTCATAACTGCCATTCTTAACTGCCATTCATAACTGCCATATATCCATAACTGCCATTCATAACAGTTTCGCAATTGTAGACTAAGCGCCGACTTTGGTCTGTTTATGCTAAACTAAGCGTTTGGCCAGAATAACAGTTTTGTCCCCATTAATGAATTAATTTTGAAGTTTCCGTCAAAAAATGGTGGAATTTTTTTAAAGTGAAAATGCTGTGTTTATATATACATATGTAATTAAATTGAAAAATACAAATAATCTATATAAAATCTTTATATTATGTCTAACGACGTGCTATGTACTAAGAATATAGTATATGTCATAAAATGGACCTTTCGGGATTCTTCTATATTTTGAATTTTGAATGTTTATTAATCATTTCTGTACTAAGTGTATAAATTAATAGCCTGTTTTTCATGTATAAATATTGATTCTATTCCAACAGTACAACTTTTAGGGCCGGTTGTTCGAACGCTAATCAAAACTGATCATTATCAAATATTTAATTACAATTATATTTGATTAAGCGTACTTCTGACAGATGTTGCATTTTGAGGTTATGTTGACTGATTTATTTTATTATTTTGGTTTTAATTTAAAATAAAACATGACTAAACTCTTTCTGATGTTAATTTCTTGTTTTTACTTACAAATCAATAATAATAATAAGCAATTTTCAATAATTTAAGAGCTGCGGCTATATTTTAATTACTGTTTTACCTACAATCAATAACTGATTAGTGTTTTACATGTATTTTTCATGTCGCGATTTGATTCCCATCAAGAAAATTGATTACAATAAATGATTGATTATAATCAACTTCTTGATTAGCGTTCGAACAACCGGCCTTTAATTTCAAAAGTCTGCTTTGTAAGGTACAGGTCAACTTCTAATGTTAGTACCTTCTGCTTTCAGTTACGCAGCTTGACTTTTAGTACACACCATATGTTATGAGATTCTGGGGTGTTCGTATTGAAAAAATGTAGATAATCTAAATTTGACCATAAAATTTCAAGGAATTAACATCCTTAAAAAGGGGTTGGTACGAAAACAGATTTTTGAGGTTCTTTGTTTTCTTTCTTTTTAACTTTCCTAAACCTTTTTTTATGACTTTCGTTCTGTCGTTGAAGACAGTGACGGTGTTTATTGTTATCGGTTATAAAAGCAGAAAATTATAAAAATAGCTAGATCCCATTTAACCAAAAACTGTTCATTTAGTATTTTTTTATTTAATTTTCTTGTGCGTTCTAAAAAATAGTTTACTGTGAAAGTGTCAGTGTTCTATTGTACATGATTTTTAAAAATGAGTAGAGGGAAACAAATACTAAAATTATTGGAACTAAAACTAAAGGATGATTTATATGGCACTCAATGTATTATTAAATTTCTTATCTTAATTGGCAACTGACATGTCTATCTCAACAAAAAAGTATATAAAAAAATAAAAAAAAAATAAAATACAGGATCCTTTGTAAAAGGTATATTTAAAAGACCCTAATAATGGTTACATCACAAAACAAAACGTTTTCGGATAACCAAGTAATCCATCATCAGTGTTAAGCCAATAACATGCATGCGTGAGCCACCAAAAAGTTATGGGTAAAAACCCTTTAAAAGATATAGTTGACACTCAATTTTCAATATGTGAGGTTCATCCCTTTCATATCACATACACGTGGGTTAGAGTCCTGTGTTGCCCTGGGTAATATCCAGGAATATTTGCAGCATATAACTATTTTAAACATAATATGTAGTATAATATAAGATCTTATACCTTTTAAAGGGTTTTTACCCATAACTTTTTGGTGGCTCACGCATGCATGTTATTGGCTTAACACTGATGATGGATTACTTGTTATTCCGAAAACGTTTTGTTTTGTGATGCAACCCTTATTAGGGTCTTTTAAATATACCTTTTACGAAGGATCCTGTATTTTTTGTGATTTATGGTATACAGCCAGCTGGGTCTAGGACATTTCGCCGTCGCCGTTTCGCCGTCGCCATTTCGCCATCGCCGTTTCGCCGTCGAGCCATTTCGCCGTGGCCGTTTCGCCGTCGAGCCATTTCGCCGTCGCCATTTCGTTGTTAGCATTCGTACTTATAATTTCGGAATGATCATTACTTGTATATAAGTTTTGAATGGTTTCTGAACGATTATATACTATCACTTTTGCATAATGAAGTCTTTTATTTTTGATGCAGTAAAAACAATTGAAATTGAAATCTGTAAATATTTTACTTTTCAGACGAAAACAATGTATAGTTGAATACGAAAATATAACTTGGTTTTACTAGCAACATCAGCATTTTATTTACACTAACATTTAGTATAAAAAAAAGTTAGTATGTTATCACGTTTTTGCGACATTTAGTATAAAAAAAGTTAGTATGTTATCACGTTCTTGTAAACTTAACCAATGCCGTGATGGCGACGGCGAAACGGCCGACGGCGAAGTGGCTCGACGGCGAAATGGCGACGGCGAAATGGCGACGGCGAAATGGCGACGGCGAAACGGCGACGGCGAAACGTCCCAGTCCGCAGCCAGCTACAGGAATTTTATTTTCCTCGTGGATTGTTAAAAAAGTATATCTACGAAATAAATTATTTTTCAAACTCTTTCAAACTAGTTTGACAAACAGTTTGAATTTTCAAACCTGTACGATTGACCAGTTTGACTTGACTTGAATTATTTGTCAGAAGGATTGACTTGAGTTTGACTTGAAATTAAGTCAAACTCAAGTCAAGTTCAAACATTCAAGTCAAACTTCTGCAACTCTAACTGTTACCCAAAAAATTCGTGTTCTACGGGTCAAAATACATAAAAAAAACTTGGGTAAGTCCATCTGAATTAAGGAAGACGTTGTATCCCCCCTGGCGACAGGACTATATGTAATATTCATGCATCAGTTTAATTTTCTTTGCCTAGTGCCTAATAGGTATGTATATTAGATAAACTTTAATAGTCCAAGTAATGAAGCTTAAAATAGAACAAAACCTCGCAATTTTTACAAAATTGATCGATTTGCTTGAAAATTTGAGAATAAGTAGTGGATAGTCCAAGGATCAATATATATATGACGCTGAAAGGCGCTTTTACCTTGGGGCTGGTTGCCACCCCATCTCGGGGGGTGGAATTTTTTATTATATTTCACACATATAAAAACATTCATTTTAAGCAAAAAACGTTCTATACATTTTTTTGATAAAATTAATAATTTTCGATTTATTCGCTTTCGAAAGTGTTAGTTTTGTATCGAAGAAATCAATGTTTTTAATCAGTTTTCTGCTAATAACTCAAAAAGGTTTCGTTTTATCAAAACAACTTTCCTTAACAAAAATGTAGCTTTTGAAAAAATAAACAAAACCCTGTTTTTTAATTTTCTTAAAGACCAATAGTAATCGAGCTATACTTTATTATATGTTAGCTATTCTTCGTAAAATGCTAAATATTGTAGTTTCAAAGTCAAAAGCCGGGAAACTATGCATTTCTCGAGAATAACTTGTTCACACTAATTTAAACTAAGTATTTGAAAATATCTATCATCAGATATAAAAAAAATAGTCTCTAGCTCAAAAATTAGGTGACTTATAATAAAAAGAATGTCAGTCCCTATTTTTTTTTCAGCGAAAAAGTGATCGGAAACTTCCCCCTACTTACCACCCTGATTAAAATTAGGCATTCACCTTATTTTGTCTTCTTTATTTCATCATTCTCTTTGCCTTATCCCTATGCGGGGTTGGCTTCCCTAATTGCATTTCTCCACACAATTCTATCCTGGGTCATATCAATATTAATACCCTTTACCAACATGTCCTGCCTAATCTTCTCCTCCCACGTCTTCTTTGGTCTTCCTCTCCTACTCCTTCCAGGAATCTGCACTTCAGCTATTCTTCGTATTGGGTGATTAACGTCTCGACGTTGAACATGACCGAACCATCTTAACCTATGCTCTCTCATTTTGGCATCAATTGGTGCCACACCTAGACTTCCCCTAATATACTCATTTCTAATTTTATCCTTCTTTGTCACTCCACTCATCCATCTAAGCATTCTCATTTCCGCCGCATGCATTCGTTGTTCATATTTCTTTTTCACTGCCCAACATTCAGTTCCGTACATCATAGCCGGTCTTATGGTTGTTTTATAGAATTTTCCTTTCAGTTTCATTGGAACTTTTCTGTCACACAACACACCACTCGCTTCCTTCCACTTCATCCATCCAGCCCTAATTCTACTGCATGCATCTCCATCTATTTCTCCATTACTCTGTAATACCGATCCCAGATACTTAAAACTATTGCTTTATACAATCAGTTCCGTACATCATAGCCGGTCTTATGGTTGTTTTATAGAATTTTCCTTTCAGCTTCATTGGAACTTTTCTGTCACACAACACACCACTCGCTTCCTTCCACTTCATCCATCCAGCCCTAATTCTACTGCATGCATCTCCATCTATTTCTCCATTACTCTGTAATACCGATCCCAGATACTTAAAACTATTGCTTTATACAATCAGTTCACCATCCAAAGATACCATTTTATTTGTAGTAACTCCATCTTTAAATGAACATTCCAAATACTCTGTCTTTGTCCTATTAAGTTTTAAACCTTTTTCCTCAAGAGCTCGTGTCCACTGTTCCAGTTTTTGTTCTAAGTCTCTTTCACTATTTCCTACTAGCACGACATCATCAGCATACATTAAGCACCATCATCTTTATTTATGTATTATTAACAGGTTCTCGAGCTTTGACCGGCTTAGAATGATTAGATTTAACAAAAAATGGAGTTAAAAGCGAATAACGATTTTTTGTAGTTTGGTAAAAAATGTCCTTTTCTTCAGAATAGAAAGATTAGCATCAGAGATACGAAAAAATATTTAAATATAAAATTGTAGCTTATTTAATTCCCAAGAACTTTAGTTTGCAGAAATATTTTCTAAAAAAATATTTTCTAAAGCTTAATAACATGCAAAAACCACCTTTACCAACCCTTTTAAAGTCACCTCTTTTTACAATTAATGATTTTAAAAGGATTTAATATTAATATCCTTATAGATCTTGTAAAAACCTACAAAATTCTTTTTTAATAAACTTTTTAGTATAAAAAATAAAAAAGTTACGGTTAAAAAAATAATATATTTTTTTGAAAAAAGAAAAAAGGAGAAATCCAATTGGGAGCATAATAATGTAAGTTAGAAGTGTCAGTGGCTTAGAGTGATTAGTTTTTTAAAAACTGGATTGAAAGCGAATAACGAATTTTTGTAGTTTAGTAAAAAATGCCATTTTCTTCAGAATTGAAAGATTAGCATCAGAGATACGAAAAAATGTTTCGAGGCGAAATTATAGGTGATTAAACGATGGTTTAAAAAAATTTTTCTACGACAAAAAATTAGTGAATCGTAAATGAGTATAATATCGAAAAACATTGATTATTTCGATATTAAACTAACACTTTCGATAGCGAATAAATCGAAAACTATTAATTTTATCAAACAAATGTATAGAATATTTTTTGCTTAAAATGAAAGTTTTTATCAACTTTTGCGATCAAAATATAATAAAAAGTTTCCACTTCCGAGATGGGGCGGCAACTACCCCCAAGGTATTAAAAGCGCCTTTCGGCATCATATAGATTTTGATTCTTGGACTATACACTACTTATTCTCAAATTTTCAAGCAAATCGATCCATTCTGTAAAAATTGCGAGGTGAAAAGCTTGGGTTTCTGGACTATAAATAATGTTGCATTTGTGCAACAAGCCAACTAATCTCAATAATGTTTATTTACGGACTTCGCAATTTCTGCAATTCACCTTGCATATTAATTACCTATAACGTAAAATGTAATAGAGGTCCCGTCGTTTGGGAAGGCAATAATTTGCGCAATATTGCACTTGTATAGAAGTCAAAATTTGAAGTTTTTCCTAAGCCTCACCTCAGCATTAAATAATTTCAATACTCAGTAGTGAGATTCAATGTCAGTAACCAATTACCAACTTTAAAGACGGTTCCTAGACCATTTTGAGATGCGCTATAATATGCAAATTAGTGCCATCCCAAATGACGGGACCTCTAAACACAGTGTGATTATAAAAAAAGATAGATATTTTCAACGATATTCCTTATTACTATTACCAATATATTATACAGTATTTTTCACGATTAAAGCTTTGACAGGAACGGTCCGCTATGCTGAGAAAGTTTATAGCAAATTCCTCAATATTTGAAGCACTGTCGAAGACAAGCAAAAATACTGTTTTAACTGATAACGTATTTTACGTTAATTTAGAGAAATATACAATTATTAATGCAAATATAGAAGAAAATTAAAAATTCTGTTGTTTCTTAATTGTACTTAGTAGTATGTACAGGCACGGATCTAGAAATTCATAATAGGGGGGGCCATACTTACCAGGTAAATAGTGATGCCACAGCTACCGATTTTTCGGCAGATCTACCGAATACCTGTCAAATCCACGGATCTACCTAATTCTCATTTTTTTTTCTATCGAAAAATAAAAATTCTTAATTTTCAAATTATTCTGCCGATTTTTTTTCTACCGAAAATCAAAATTATTAGAAAAATTTTTTTTAGCGAATAGATTTGGCAACAGAGTTTAGTCAATTTTCAAGAATTCTTGTATTGCTTTTACTACATAGCTTGTGACACAATGTGCGAACCAGCAGATACGGATTTACCGATATCAATTTTATGACCAGTCCTTTGTCCTTTTATATTATGATTTTGGGAGTAAATTGTTAAAACAGGAGAAATTTATTTTGCACCTTTTTAACTTGTATTTCGACATAACTGAAGAACATTAAAAAATTTTCTCGTTTTCAATTACTTCAATATCCGACATTATTTGGTTTTTAAACGATTATAAAGTGTAAACAATCATGTTTTTGCGTATAAAACATTCCTGGTAGATTTTAGAGAAAAATGTTTCAAATAAATATTCTAGATCTTATTAGTTTCTAATTTGAAATACATAAACAATTGGAGATAATTGCAAAAACCCTTATTTTTGCAGTAATTTATAAATGTTAATAACTTATAACTATTATTTATTAAAACAAAAATGTTTAACTTGTTCAAACGATTATACAGCTTTCAAATAAGAATATTTGTATTTTGAACGTTAATTTGGTACACGTGTGGTAAGTTTTTTTTAAAAAGCCTACAACAGAAAAAATATGCAGTTTTGTTTTATTATGAATAAATTAATTCCTTATAACAAAATTAAAACATCCTTGATATTTAGTATTGCGTTAGTTAGACGGCTCTACTCGAGTTACTTTGGATTAAAAAAAATGAAGAAAATTGCAGAAAATATAATACCTAGAAAGCCGAGAAAATACATTTTAAGGTATACCGATTTTGACCTTTGAATGATTTTTATGATGAATTTATGATGATGATTTTTATGATTATTGATCATTATATGATATTGAATGTAGTTTATTTTTGAATACTCGTACCTAAAGTATCATTTTTTGCAATGTGATAGCAAAAGAAGCAAAAAATGAAATCTACCAAAATTTGACGATTTCTACCGAAAAAATAGGAACAGTCTCCCGAAATTTTGTCCAAGACCTGTGGCAACACTGCTCAAATATTATATTTTCCAGATTTAGCCATACGACTCACACTTACTCTAAGGATAAAATACACTATATAATCCCAGATACCTACGGTATCAAAAGGATTGATAGACAATTCACGACTATTAATCTCACTGGTCGTTCTTTACCATAAAGATTAACCTTTCTACCATCAATGGGTAGGTACGCATGGATTATCTAGTAAAATACAAATTTTTATATCTTTATTGTATCTCAAATTTGAAACGTGACTTTTCATGAGATAAGGTTTATACCCAGTGTAATGTATTTGCATTTTAAAATATCATTTTTGTTATTCTTTGAATTGAGAAAAATATTTCCATTGTTTATGATTCCACCGGTACCCAAACAAATGCGCCTGCAGATTATTTTTCAGAGAAGGGTGATTTATTAGATTTTATGGCTTCTTTCAATTCTTTGGAAGTGGTTGTCGTGTAATTTAGTGTTGTACTGATGGCTTAAAGTTTAGAGTTAACAGGAAAAAATAATAAATAATAAAAAAATACTTATAGACTAAATACAATAGGGGGGTCCATGGACCCGTTGACCCCCCCCTGTATCCGCGCCTGAGTATGTAAGGGGACAGTCCACATTATGTTCAAATTTATATAAAATCTCGTCTCTACAAATATGTTTCGTTTTTCATTCCTCTTGTCTAACTGTCCGGCTTGCCCGAGGAAATGAAATATTTTCATTCGTTAACCACATTTTTATGTACTGTCCAGGAATTTGTTGGTTGCTTATTTAAAATATCCGAATGGTATGGGGCATTATCCAAAATTATAACAGATGGTTCATGTCAACTTGGAAGCAGTTTTTCTTTTAACAATTTCACAAATGTCGCCGTATCCATTTTGTGATAATCAACAGATTATCACATATTTTGAGGCAAAACACAAGATCGTCTCCATCAATAAAACTATAGTTTTCCTCCTAAAACTATGTTTTCCCCCGCGTGTTTTTGTTTAATTATTATAGTTTCTTAAAAACCTCTTTTGTGAAGTTTCTTTCTCTTTAACACAATGTTATTCTATTGTCTTCCATTTTCAACATAAACTACAGAGACTGTTTGAAAACTCTACAGAGACTTACCCTGGAAATTTCGAGTGTATTTCTGTCTTTTAATTTTTCAACACCGCCTCTACATATAGGTACAGTAGAACGTTGATTATCCGAACGTCGATCAACCGAACGACCGCTTATCCGAACTCCCAACTCGATTGAAAATGCCTAAACGAAAGCGTATTGTCCTTTCTATGAAATTTTTTAATCCTTAAAAATCTACATTTTGTTGCAAATACAGCACTTTTTGTTTAATTTCTATCGTATTTGTCACTAAAGATATGTAAATAAGGCTTTCATTCGAATATAGATAAATAATATTGCTATATCAATACAGTTCGATTATCCGAAAAAATCGATTTTCCGAACACCTCTGTCCCCCAATTAGTTCGGATAATCGACGCTCTACTGTACATGTTTTTTCTTTTCACGTATTTTATAGGTAGGTACCTATAATATCTCAACAACTAACAACCCTCAAAAACATCTTTGGACTGTGGTCTAGGCTTATATTGTACGACCTTTACTTCCCTATGTACGTTTTTTCTGTTTTTCAAAAATGTTTTGAGTTTTGTCTCAATAATATAGGTACAATACATCATACATACACGCGTTTAGGTACGGATTGAACTGATAGTAAAATAGGCGTGCACATTAATTACATACTTGATTTATATCTTAAAACTGTTAAAACACGTAAATTTCGCTGTCAATACACAACAAAACTCTTGGCAATCACATACGGCAAACTTATTAAGGTACCTACTATTAATTTGCAACCGGTTTGGGAGTATCGCTAAGGCCATCCGCACACACAGCTACTAAAAAGGAACCAGTTGGTAAATTTAGTTACCAATCAGTTACTTATTAATCACTGCCCATGTATTTTAATGAGTGTCCGCACACAGCGCTACTAGTTAGCAGCCGGTCTATAATGCGGGAGAGATCAGTCGACAGCGGACTGGACATGCAGGTCGCTTGGGGACTAGTTTCTAGCCTTTTGGGATATTTTTATTAAAATTTAACACGCGAAATTGGCGGAAGAGTCGTTTAATATAAAATTAGTGCAACAAGTGGAAAACATCCGTGCCTATATAAACTTAATTAACTAGTTTTGACGGGAAATAAGCCACAATTTTACTGAACAAAAATGATTTTATTAATCTTTCGACATTCAAATCGGATGCCGTTGTCAAAATACAAAAAATATTAATGAATTAAACAAAATTGTAGCCTAGTAAACAATTGTTCTAATAATTTATTTAATCTGACTCATTTATATCGGCAATTCAGACATCTATTATACATTTTAAAGTAGAAGACTTTAAAATGATATTGCAAATATTTATGACTTGCGTTCCTGGGACGATTTTAATTAAAGATAGTTCATTCAATTATACGAAATCAACCCCAACTCAAGAATATCCGTCACAAAAAAATCATAACATGTGATCTGTCTTTAAAAATACAACTACATGCAACGGTGACAATAAATATGTTAATGCTACACGTGGGTCTAACACTTATCCTAATGTGATGTCTAATGAAGGTGGGGATGTAATAGCTCAGTGTGGTGAGGAGATAGTCAATCTATTTGCCAATTATTTTTCGGGTACATATAATGATAGTGAGTATAATTTACCTAACTTTGAATTAGACTACAGTGTTGATATCCAAACTCTGGAATTTAGTCTGACTGATGTTTTTGAGGGAATTATGAGTTTAAAAACTACATATTCTTCAGGGCCTGATGGTATACCTGCAGCACTTATTAAGAACTGTGTGTTTTCCCTTTGTAACCCTTTACAACAAATTTTTAATTTATCATTATCATCATCTATATTTCCACATTATTGGAAAAATAGTTTTCTTACACCTATCCATAAATCTGGCAATCGCGAGTGTGTAAATAATTATAGAGGTATAACTATTCAATCAGCAATCCCAAAACTTCTAGATAAATTGGTATCGATGGGTCTTACCTGGGCTTGCCGAAACATAATTATTGATGAGCAACATGGTTTTTCTAACGGAAAGTCAACTGTAACAAACCTTGTCAACTACCAACAATACTTGTTGGGTGCATTTGAGAATAAGATTCAGGTCGACAGCATTTATACTGATTTCTCAATGGCATTTGACAGGGTTAATCATAACCTGTTGGTTCATAAACTTCGTGCATCTGGCTTTGGTGAACCCATTGTTAATTGGATTAAAAACTTTTTGATGGGTCGTACACAACAAGTTCGTATCAACAATTATGTTTCTAAAGAATTCCATTGTTGTTCTGGTGTCCCACAAGGGTCTCATTGTGGTCCCTTGCTCTTTAACTTGTTCGTTAACGATATTGGTAAGGCTATCAAAAACTCACACTTTCTACTATTTGCTGATGATCTTAAGTTATTTCGTTACATACAGGATATATCAGATAAAGATCTCCTGCAAGATGATGTTAATAATATATGTTTATGGTCGAAACAAAATGGTTTAAGCCTAAACCCGACTAAATGTTCTTGTATTTCATTTGGTCGTATAAATAATCTAACAGCTAATAGATATGTTCTTAATGATGTACTCTTGAATTCAGTTACTGAGATTAAAGATTTGGGTGTATTATTGGATTGTGCATTGACATTTAGAAGCCATTATCTTAAAATTAAGGAAACAGGATTTCGCAATCTTGGGTTTATTTATCGCAACAGTCATGATCTCTCACCTACTGTATTCAAATTACTGTACTGCTCTCTAGTGCGCTCAGGACTTGAATACTGCTCTGTTGTTTGGTCTCCATTTCATCAAGTCTACATTGATGGATTGGAGAGCGTTCAGCGGAAGTTTCTAAGATCTTTGGCTGATAAAGCACATACTAATATAAGAAATACTGAAAATTTTGTCATAGATTATTCTGGAATAATGTCTCAATTTAACATTGCTACACTGAAGAACCGCAGGTTGAGAGCTGATATGTTGTTTTTATTTAAACTTCTAAACAATGATATTAATTGTCCCTCGTTGTTGGATAATGTGTACTTCAATACAATTCATAGAACTCGACACACTGCACTCTTTCATATTCCTTTTCATAGAACTGAGTATTCTCGTCATTTTCCCTTGTCGAGAATGCTCAGTTTTTGCAATGACATGAAACTTGATCCATTCTGTCTAGGCATTAATGACTTCAAGAGGCAAATTGAGAATTTAATGAGTTAAATATGTGATATTTTTCATTTTCTAACTGTGATTTGATATATGTACTGTGTTATTTTACAAATTTTATTGGTTAATTGTCTTATATTCATTGTTTTTTATACATGATCTTACTTATTCTATTTTTTTTTGTTTTTGTATTTTGTAAATGGTTCTACCGTAGAAATAAATAAATAAATAAATAAAAATAAATAAATAATAACAACAATATCATTTTAAAGTTTTCTACTTTAAAATGTATAATATATGTCTGGATTGAAAATATAAATGAGTCAGATTAAATAAATTATTAGAAGAATTTTTTACTAAGCAACAACATTTTTGTTTCATTCATTAATTTTTTTTGTATTTTGACAACGGCATCCGATTTGGACGTCGAAACGTTAATAAAATCATTTTTTAGTAAAATTGTGGCTTATTTCCCATCAAAAACTAGTCAATTACAAAAATTCCACGTGAAAATAGCTTCAGAACAACATATTGTATAAACTTAAACTAACAGAGCTACTCAATACAAAGTACAGTCAAGAAGTGACTCGTTTTATTAATTTTCAGTAGCGTAGTGTGCGAGCCATAGTTCATAACCAGTTGATAATTCTAGTTACCAACTACTTAGTTTAGTTTCTTTTTAGTAGCTGTGTCAGTTTCTTCGAATGATCAAAAACCCTAATACAGGCTGTTAGTCTCTGAGATTCAATAAATATCTACGCGTCTGCGCTTATGTTAATAAGCGTAGTTAATCTCTCAGAGCTCACTGACTCTGACTTATTAGAATCACATTAAATTCTAAATAATAATTACTCTGGTTATGCATGACCAGTATGTATTTTGCAGATACCTAAATATAAAATAAAAATATGCTTCAAAAATCTAAATCTTTTCATAACCTTGTTAATAATTAACATGTCTGCCATGTTGAGCAAAAATGGTAAAACTGCTACGCAAACAAACTTTTCCTCGTAAAATGTGCAGTGCACATGAATAGGGAACTTGCACCAAAAATTTTTTTTGCATAAAATTGTTAATTTATGTTTTAAACTGTTATATTCAAAATATTACGTCTTAACAATGAATAGTGTACGTATAACATCTAATCAAAGTTCCGCGCCTAAAATTTCCGTAACTTCAAAAGCGAGACCTGGGGGTCTGACGTCACAGGCCACTCGTATCGTTTGTCCGTTCGGGGTGGGCCATTGCATTTAATGCAGTTTGCCCATAGATAAATAATATAGTTGAAATATCTTGTTTTACTCTGTGGCAAAAATGATTTTTTCTGTTACAGGCAAAATATTAACATTTTATCTCTGTTGACATGTATCAAAAAGTTCTTTTTTATGAAATTACTTTGTTCGTTTCTTGTGTTGAAGAACAAAGAAGAAACAAGTAACTTAAAAATAAACAAAACTTTTAGTAATAAAAGTAAGAGTAACTAAAAAGTATTGGTGCTACTATAGTATGCGGTCTACAG
Source organism: Diabrotica virgifera virgifera (assembly GCF_917563875.1). Lineage (NCBI taxonomy): Eukaryota > Metazoa > Arthropoda > Insecta > Coleoptera > Chrysomelidae > Diabrotica > Diabrotica virgifera. Next base: position 11,761,566 of record NC_065443.1, on the reverse strand, counting down.
TCGGGTTTCTACTATAGCTTGCGGTCTACCAAGGGATGCGGTGTAAGTATAAGCTGAGATGATAAAGATATTAACTTGTAAAATTACAACAATGATTCTTCTTATTTATGCTTATTATTAACTTTGTAAAGAAGGATTTTGTTGCTGCTAATCACCATAATCTTTTCTCAGAAGGCTTTGAACACAATAATGAAAGGCTCCAGTAGGTACTAATAAACATTACAATAAAATATAATCTTTATTATAATGCAAATTACACCGTAATCTTTTCCAGGATATACGAAATCCTTCGATTAGAGGTAGGTAGATCAAACCCACGGGGTAAACCGTATAAGTACTATAATATAATGGTACCAAACTATTGTTATAAACGGTTTAAACATGTGTAGTAAAGTGTAGTAAACGGGTTAGTGTTAAAGTGTAGTATGCGGTTTAAACATGCTTATTAACTCTTACTTATTTGCCTTGACACCTCGCATTTCTCCAATAGAATAGCTTTTACTACTTTTTATAAAAGTTGCCACGATGACGACATCAACGGTAGGTAAGTTAGTCAGATTGACCTTTTGAAAAACCCTCGTCCGTCATATTATGCGTTTTAAACTCTTTACAAGATAGCACTCAACTTTATCAATTTCAGTTTAAAACTAAGCTGATTGGGGAACTACTTATTACAATATATAAGATGAACATAAATAATACCTAGGAATTTTTCAATAAAGACGATTAAAATGTAATATACCCGTGATACCTACCTTAATCGCGTTGTTTCCGCCGGTTCACCGTGGCCGGTGACGTCGAACCAATAGAAGGACGTTCAAGAGCCTCCTAAGATATTTGAATTTTATAGCATTTTCAAAACGTCGTAATTAGCGTACGGGTTAAAAATATTTGTTTTTTTCGCATGCAAGCGTTTTAAGATCATGTTACCTTATGTTTTTTAATATCATTTTAATATTTAAAAATTTTTGCAAGTTCCCTATTATATCAAAAGGATTTTGCTGCAAATACTTACACGGAATGCAAAAATGATTTCAAAGCAATTTATAGACCTTTTCTCACTTCTTCTGGTGCCGAATTATGGGTATTTACTAAAGAAACGGCAAAAGAGCAAGATACAGGCTATAAATATGGTGTTTTTAAGAAGAGTTAAAGGTGGAACCAAAATAAATAGAATAAGGAACATGGGTATAAGGAACGAACTGAAAATACAATCCCCATAGGAGTTTATAGAAGAGAGACAGCTGAGTTGGTGGTGTCATTTACATCGGATGAAAGATACCACACCGTTGAGAAGAGTATGGGAAGCAAAGATACCTATTGAAAAACAAAAAAAAAGGAAGACCAAGAGGGTCATGGTCATGAGATGAAGTAATAAGAAAGATATTGGATAGAAGAGGAGTGACATAGACTGGTGCAAAGATAATGCAATAAATTATATAAAATAAATCAATAATATCCTTCATTTCTAGAGTGATTCCTACCAAATAAACAACGGGATAGTAGATAAATATATATAGTACATACTAATCGTCTTCAAATAGTGTCCAAATGTTTATTTTGATTTATAAAAACATCAATAATGGCTTAATAATGTAATTGATTCCAACACATTTAGTGAAAAGCTTCTATCGTCCACGACTACATGACGATGACGATAATATTATGATTGCAGTGCGTGTGTTAATATTACAATATTGCCCTGATGAATTATACAGAACCGGCATTTTATTTACTTTGGGAACTCGGCTTCGTTACTTTTCTGTTGTTTGCTTTTTTATGACAAAAAGCCGGTGTAATTTTTTTCATTACATAAGTACTATGTATTGTATATTTTTTCTATGACTACTTTAAAACTGCGTGCATTTTATTGAGATATAAAAATAAAATCAAGAATTTGAGGACTGGACAAATGAAACATCAATTTCAAACAATTATGGAAAAAAGAAAGATGGAATGTTTCTCGCCAGTATGGATACCTGTATTTTCTACGGCATTTTTTACATGGAAGCCGGCTCATACGTTTTAGTAGAAATGTGTATTCTTTTCTGTTCTTCTTCTTTTAGACCAGGGCGTATCTGTAAAAATATTAGTACATTTGGACTTTGAGAGGTGACTCATATTTTTTTTGCAGAAATTGCTTGAAAATAACTCAAATAATAATATTTGAGTTATGTTCCCACTCAAAAAGGTCCGGAACATTGTTTAAATAATCAAAATGTCAAAAAATGAAGCAAAAACTCAATTTTTTGCTTGGTTTTTTTATTATAACTTTTAAAGTATTCATTTCCGAGAAAAATTGTACCAACACAAAAGTTGCATAATTAAATTTCCTACAATATAAGATTGGCTAAAATTTTTAAAAAGTGTCGCCCTTGTTGCAAAATAGCAATAATTGCGATAAAAATACAAGTATTCGCATTTTACGTTTTTCAACCATTTATGCTACACTTAGGACCTTCATATTTTAAGCAGAAAAACTTTATGATACAATAAAACAATGCTGTGAATTTTATTAACATCGGTTAAATAGATTTTACAAAATTAGTTTTGCAATCCAGCTTTCGCAAAAAAAAATTATTTTTTCAAAATGTTGCAGGATTGAAAATAAAGCAGACAGCAAGTTGTTTTTTTTTAATATAGAAGAATACGGTGCCTTTCATTTGCAATTTACAAAATTAAAATCGGCTAACTACCACGGTGTCAGGAATTTTTTAAATAAACATTAATTTTTGGTGCTACGCGCAGGACAGCGGATACGTTTGCTCTGATTGGGCATTTCAATGACCTTTGATAATGATTGATAAATTTTAATTTTTAGTACATTTCGATATAAATAGATTTGTTTATTGCAAAATAAAAACACATATTCTGTCCTTTGAAATAACACTTTTTTAGCAATTACTTTCTTTGTTCATATATTTTAACTTGAAGAATAAAAGTTTATTATTTTTAAACATATGCAATTGTTTAAACAATATTTCACAAACAATAAATTAAATTACAAAATTTGATTTTTGTGGAATTAAAATATTAAAATACTTACAACAAAATATATAGTAAGAAAATAATATATTAGATCAAGATTGGAAGAAATTTTGGTGGAAATCAACTTGAGCACCAAAAATTAATGTTTATTTAAAAACATTTCTGACTTTGTGGTAGTTAATGGATTTTAATTTTGCAAATTGCAAATGAAAGGTACAGTATTCTTCTATCTGTAAAAAAATTTCAACTTGCTATCTGCTTTATATTCAGTCCTGCAACATTTTGAAAAAATGAATTTTTTTTGCGAAAGCTGGATTGCAACATTTATTTTGCAAAATCTATTGAACCGATCTTAATTAAATTTACAGTATGGCTTTACTATACCATAAAGTTTTTCTGGGTAAAATAAGAAGGTCCTAAGTGTAGTATAAATGGTTGAAAAACGTAAAATTATTGCTATTTTGCAACAAGGGTGACAATTTTTAAAATTTCTAACCAATCCTTTATTGTAGGAAATTTAATAACGCAACTTTTATGTCAGTGCAATATTTCTCGGAAGTGAATACTTTGAAAGTTATAATAAAAAAATCAAGAAAAAAATCGAATTTTTCCTTAATTTTTTGACATTTTGATTATTTAAACAATTTTCCGGACCTTTTTGAGTGGGAGGATAACTCAATTATTATTATGTGAGTTAATTCCAAGCAATTTCTGCAAAAAAAATATGAGTCACCTCTCAACGTCCATCTCAAAACAGATGCACCCTGGACTATTTAGGTACCATGTCTGTATTCAGACGTTGGCCGTGATCATGTTTATTATTTCCTGAAACCTTTTTCTATCGGCTGTAGCGCGGAATCATTCTTTTACTGTGTAACCATAGGCGCCCATACACACGGGCAGGGGGGGCCGTGGCCCCCCCCTAGCTTTTCGGGAAAGAAAAAAATTAAATTTATATTACATAAACGCATTTTTGTCAAAACATTATTGGATAATTTTGAGAGATAAATTGGAAACAACATATTTATTAATAAAAAAAATTCACATATTGGGTAGTTCTTAATAGTTTAACAGAAAATCTTTGTCTGCGACAGTGGTCTGTATGGAATGTGCATAATACACATTTCCCACAATCACGGTATGCTACTAACGAAAACATTGACAGAGATTAGAGGCTTGGGAAACATATACACTGTAATCGACACCCAAAATTACAAATTAAATGAATCATTTATACTGCAAAAAAACCATATCAGCAAGAATTCCGATCTCTGATCGATAATCACTAATGAGCCATTTGTCTTTAACAACTGGTATAAAGTAATTATATTTTATATTTTGAAAAAATTCATACTGAAAAATACTTTTTAAAATTTATTGAACATAGTCAAATTTTAGTTAGCAAAAGTATTTTTTTAGTAAGTAGATTATTTTTAAAGTGTGCATTATGATGAACAGAACAATTTTATTTAAATGAAAAACAGGTGATCTTTCATGATGAATGAGTGTTATATACAGGGTGTCCCAAAAGTAGCGGAAAGGCCGAATAATTCGCGAAATGAACATCGGATCGAAAAACTGAAAAATACTTGTTCAATAATTTTAAAAAATCTATGCGATGACACTAAACAAGTCCACCACTTCAACCCCTGGGTGTGGAGCGGGGGGTAACTTTAAAATCTTAAATGGAACCCCTAATTTTTGTTGCAGATTTGGATTTTCCTTGTAAAAATAAGCAAATTTTATTCGAGCCATTTTGCGAATTGTGGATAGGTAGATAGCGCTATAATCGGAAAAAACGGTATTTCGTGATACCACAGCAAAATTATAGAAACGGTCTAATATCTCGAGAAATATATGTACTTCCAGATAAAACTAAAAAACACGTGTTTAATATTTTTCAAAAATCTATAGAATGACACCAAACAGGATTTTTCATTCCACACTCTGGAGGTGGGGTGAGAGTTAACTTTAAAATCTTAAATAGGAACCCCCGTTTTTTCTTGCAGTTTGAGTTTCCTCCTCAAAAAATAAGTAACATTTATTCGAACTTTTTTAGAATTGTTGACGGATGGCGCTATATTCGGAAAATGCGATTTATTTGCGCCATCTATCAACAATTCTAAAAATGTTTGGAATATGTGTGCCTTATTTTTCATAAGGATTCTATATCTGCAAAAATAAAGGGGGCTCGTTTTTAAGATTTTACAGTAAAAACTTGGTTCGACACATACTCTTGGTTAGTCTGCTCGCCAAAGTTGAAGGGAAGGCTTTGCAAGCATTGTATTCTTTTCAAACGGGTTTTAAAGAGAGGCTCAACTTTTGTGGTACCCATGACATTTCCATTTAAAAACTTGGTCTAGTGTTTAAATGTATGAATAATTCCTCACAACAGGGTTCAAACTAGGTTTTTTAAGTGGTTTAAACTACAGTAGACTCCCTCTATAACGAGAACTGAAATGGTGAATTAATTATCTCGTTATAAGCGGATCGCGTTATATCAAACAATAATAATATTGAAATCTTTTGATGCCTCTTACGTAGTTTATTATGTGTCGATGGTCAACCTGAACAGTGAACAATGAGACTTCGCCGCCATAAATTGTAAATTTCCTATAGTATTCAATATCGGTCTATAAACAGGCAGATGTTTATTACAGGTGGCCGAGTTTATTATAGCACTGGCCTCGATAATAAGACAGATGTTGGGCATTTCTATGTACAGGTAGTTGGAGCATTTATTTATTTATGACCATTACAACGCTAAAAACAGGTAAAGACAAGTATTCTTCGATTAAAATTTTCCTCGTTATAACCCAATATACCTCGTTATAGAGCGTTATAGTTCAATAGGAATTTCATGGGACACCTAATGTACCTCGTTATAAGCGAAACCTCGTTATATCCGTGTTCGTTATAGAGAGAGTCTACTGTATATATTGTCATCCGAAATATACAAAATGTAATGTGCAACATCTTCACGTTTGGCCCCCCCTAAAAATTTTTATATGGGCGCCCTTGTGTGTAACCACACCGCTGTCTAATATTGAGGAACCATGAAAGTTTTTTTCAACTAGTTCATCTCATTCCTTTCACTTTTACTTGTATTGTAAGGCGAAGTAGATAGTATCTAGATCCTCTCATTAGGAATATGGCCGAAACATTCTGTTTTTCTTCTCTTGATGATATTAATGATTATATCTCCATCTAGTCTTACTTCCTTTTGTCTGTCATCCAAAGCATCCCTGAAGATTTCTCTAAAGTATAGATTAAAAAAATTGGACGACAAAACACAAACCTGTCGTACTCCACCTTTGTTGATGGGTAGTTTTACAGTACGACCATCTCCAATTTGGATATAGGCTATATTGATTGTAATGTAAGTATTTTAGCAGTATTATATCGTAGCGGAAGTCTTGTTGTCCGCAGGCAATCGAAAAATGTATTGTGTTATTCTGTCGAATGCCTTCTCCAAGTCAGTGGCGTGCGGTGACTTTTTCTAAAGGGGAAGCGATTCAATAAGGATATAAAAATATTTTCTTAAGGGTCGAGGGTCGAGCCACTTCCCACCTGATAACACTCTGATGCGCTATAGGGGCTCTCTATCAGCAAAGTGCTTATGTGAGACGTCCTGGGTACAAGGAGTCACACACTAAATCCTACCCCGATCAATGCGTGAGGCACTCTATTGCCGCTATTTATAGTGACTATAGTGACCTATCATTGATCTGTATTTCTTGCTCGGGCCTTAAGTCCTCGCTCCGGGCTTCGTTTCCTAAAGAAGAGATCTATTTAAATGTTTTTTTTTTAATTCCGAGGCATTTTCCACAACACACAACTTTCAACAATATGACACTTATTTATACTTGAGCTCTATTCTCCTACCAACTTCTGATAATTGTTGAATTCGGTCTTTTTCAATGGACTTGTAAAGTCTGTCTTCGCTTGTTGAATTTCTTGTAAAACTTTTAATGCATTTTAATACTGAAAAACTTTGTTCAACTGATGCACTTGTGACTGGGATAGTTTGTAGTAATTCACACAATTTGGACACTTCACACAGGGACGTTTTTAAACCAGTAGTTATAAGAAATACCCAGATTTCTGAGCATATCTTTATCACTAATGTGAGTTGTTTCATAAACAACACTTAACTTATAATGCAAAGCTGGCATATCAAAATATTTTCATTATTTAATAGTCGTGAAATAAATTCCTCTGTGGGAAATTTTGATGAATTATAATTAGAAATATTAAATAAGAATATATTATACAGGGTGTAACAAAAATACAGGTCATAAATTTAATCGCATATTCTGGGACCAAAAATAGTTCGATTGAACCTAACTTACCTTAGTACAAATGTGCACGAAAAAAAAGTTACAGTCCTTTGAATTTACAAAATGAAAATCGATTTTTTCCAATATATCGAAAACTATTACATATTTTTTATTGAAAATGGACATGTGGTATTCTTATAGCAGTAGTATTTTAAGAAAAAATTATAATGAAATATGGACACCCCATAAAAATTTTATGGATGTTTGGTTCCTTTAAACCCCCCAAACTTTTGTGTACGTTCCAATTTAATTATTATTGTAAAGCCATTAGTTAAACACAAGTTTTTAAAAACTTTTTTTGTCTCTTAGTACTTTTTTCAAAAGGCAGTTTTTATCGAGATATTTGAATATTTATCAAATCCACCACATATTTGTATATGGTAAAGTACGGTTATGGAGACTTGGTAATAACATGATTTATTTATGATTTACATTTTTAAGTATATTTTGAACCATATTAAAAAAGAAGCCACATCTCGATAAAAGATGCTTAAAAAAGATGCAAAAAAGATTTAAAAACACTGTGTTTAACTAATGGTACCGCAGTAATAGTTTAATTGGAACGTACACAAACATTTGGGGGGTTTAAAGGAAGAAAACCCTCATAAAATTTTTATGTAAACATATTAAAAAAGAAGCCGCAACTCGATAAAAACTGCCTTATCGAAAAAATACTAAGAGGCAAAAAAGTTTTAAAAATACTGAATTTAACCAATGGCACCACAATAATAATTTATTTGGAACGAACACAAAAGTTTGGGGGGTTTAAGGGAACAAATCCCCCATAAAATTTTTATGGGGTTCACAAATTTCACTATAATTTTTCTTTAAGATTTTCTTTCCATAAGAATGCTACATGTCCATTTTCAACAAAAAACCTCTATATATCGAAAAAAATAGTTTTCGATATATTCAAAAAAATCGATTTTCATTTTGTAACTTCAAAGGGCTGTAACTTCTTTTGTGTGCATATTTGTACTAAGGTAAGTTAGGTTCATTCGAACTATTTTTGGTCCCAGAATATGTGGTTTAATTTATGACCTATATTTTTGTTACACCCTGTATAATTCTACAAATTTTAATTCGTTAAAATTTTGAAAGCGAAAATTCATTTTTTGTAGAATGTTATCAAAAGGTCTCTCTGTTGTCGACATTATCAATCTTCATTCTTTTTCTTTCATGTTCAAACCCCATATTTTCAGTTTTATTCCAAATATTTTTAAACTGCTCTCGTTTTTTAATTGTCGTATTAATAAAGTCATCAATTTGTCTTATACAAAATGCAATGTCAATTGACTTCATCTGAAAAATATCAAATAAAAGATCAGTAAAAGGAAAAATCTCTGCAAAAAATTTAAATCGAAATATTCTTTAAGCGAATGTATGTACCTAAGCAGACTAAGCACCCCTTAGAAGCAGTAACAGTCAGAGCATCCCACTCTTGGAAGGCGATCGAACGATCGCTTCTGCAGGGTACCAAAATTCGCGCAACTAGTGGGTGCGGTCATTGAACCCTGACCAATTTTTATACGGGACAACTGCATGACAAGCGGCGATTTTGAGATGCGCTTCTGTCAGGGGTGGACCGAATAGTTGAATTGTGTGCATAGTGCATATTGAGTTCCTTCCTATGCGATTAATTTTTAATATTTTTCAATGCCTATTGCCTAGGTAATAATATGTAGATTACTGGGATTGGGGAAAATTTTTGATAGTTAAATGTTAGTTAATAATATATTTTGTTATATCGAAGTATATAATAGGGAAGCGGTGCTTCCCCCGCTTCCATGGACCGCACGCCTCTGCTCCAAGTCGAATTCTTCAAGTTCTTTTTGTCTAAGTTCTTTCGGAACTCTAAACTTTTTTGTAAGAGAACACGCATACAAAAGAGTTCCTTTCAACTTCCTAGACCATTTCTAAATTCAAATTGCTTTCCATTCTACGATCACATAGAAAGAATATTCGGTTTTGTATAATTAGTAAAAGTATCTTAAGAAGTGTGTGGCTCATCAAACTAATTAATAAATTAGCTAAATTTGTTGGGCCTACTTTTCTTTGATGATGTCAACCTTTCGTTGAAAATTTTATTGAAGAAAGTGATTAAGTAGGTAATGTTTTCCTCAGCAGGAATTTGATCTGGTCCAGGTGCTTAGTTATTTTTGGAAGGAAGCCTTTTTCCTTTTCTGTTAAGGAAGCTAAAATACCACTTCCCACTAAAACAAAGATTTATACGACAAGCGAACAAACTTCTTTAAAGGAAGCTACATATCAAGAGTATTTTCAAGTACCTCAAAGTAATCTTCAGGGTGTTTGGAGCCGATAGTAGTTAGCAAGATTGAAGGAAGAATGGGTAGTATGCGTTTAGAATACTTACTACCTGAAAATATTTGCGGACTTTCTGAGTTCTGGTGTTTTGACCACGTATCGTTTTTGAAATATATTATTCTTGCTGAGGAATTGAAAGAACTGAACGAAACTGAGCGGATAACTGAACTAAGAATGTATAAATAATAGGGCTATATTCTTTGATCAGCTATCGGCAGAATCTAAGAAAATGTCGTTTGTGACTATATTTTTCAAAACCAATAAGAATGGTTGTATAATATACGATTAAAGAGAACAATTAGTTTGTCATTAATAATTTAAAGCTTTTCACAACAAACTTCATCGGCAACCAGATAGTTCCAACTTTGAATTACTTCAATCGTCAATTATATTTGACCAATTGATAGTATGGACCTACGGACTAGTAATTTAAATGTTTTATTAAAACATTAAGATTTCTTGACTTAAAATAATTTGGTATTAGATTAGTTTTGGAAGAACTTGAATTAAAAACTTATTTAGATAGTTTGTCCTGATAGTTTTTATATTACAATTATAATATATTATGAATCTTCTTTTAGAGATTTACTTTGAGGATGAGGATAAGTAGATATTTCTTCTGTTAATAGTTCGTGTTTACCGTTCTTCCGTTAATTATTATTCCTTCACTTTCAGATAGAAATGCTTCTTAAAAAATGGATAAATTAAAATATACATTTGCCCATTCGTCTATTTTCTCTGTCAATATCATCTGCAAAGCATTTACTTTCTGAGCGCACAATCTTACGTCAAGTCCCCTTGTTTGTAAATATTTTTCCTCGAATTCGTCACAAAATAAGTAATGAAGAAATTCCGTGCTCCTTTCAATCGGTCCTAATTTGTAGTTGCGATAAAGATATAAAATGGTTCAAATATTTACAAAATATATTTATTATTTATTGTTAAATTTTGCCGCCCCCTAAAAAATGCCACCCGGGGCGGGCCGCCCCTGCTGCACCCACTACGCTACGCCACTGCTTTCCATTTGCACCTTTCAATATTCTCGGCTTTCTGTTTCTATTGTTGTTAGTTAACTCTTTAATTTTTTTGTGTGTGATAAAACTATCACGTCTTTTCTGGTATTCTTCTATTTCTTCGCATTGGTTTTTTGGCCATTCTTCTTTCACTTGCTTAATCTTGTATTTTATTTGTTTATCCACTTTTTGCATATCTGATTATCTTTGTTTTATCTTGTTAAGTATAATATAATTTCAGTAAAACAATTTTTGGAATAATACGTTTTAAAAAGAATAGGATAATTCACAAATGACAGAAGAACACACAGTATTATTCGATTCTATATAGTCCGGCCCATTGTCGTGTCCTGTCTGATACTAATATTCCCATTTTGTATATTTAGAGAGAATAACGTACTCGCCTAATGGAACAGGGGACGTAATGATGAATAATAGAATAAGTGAATAAGTAGTTATTCACATTTATTTATTATTGTGTACAAAAGAAATCATTTCTTAGGACGAAATCAAACGAAGTAATAAAATATCGTTATATTTGTGGATTAGGAAGGCATTTAGCACGTTTAAAAAAGAAGAAAAAACGATAATATCTGTAGAAAGTTTAATAAAGCTATCGAATAACGCCATTAAGTAATTAGGCAGGAGCTCAAAAAACGGCAGCTCTAAACTGTTGAATTTTGAACGTACAATTATTTTATTTGTGATCCAGTAATCCAGTTTTGGAGTTTTTTTGAACAACGTGAACAAACTTAATCACAACTTAATACATTTCTGTTTTTCCTCGTAGCAGATTTTAAGAATATTTTGATGATATAGTTCATTTCCAATCCTTATATTCCTATCATTTTTGCTGATATAGTTCATTTCAAATCAAAAGCTTACCAAAAAGCTTTTAACAATGATGTGTTCGATAAATTCCATCCTACTACATCGAGTTACTTGATATTTTCACAGTAAGTAGGGAATAGCTCAAGAAACAAAGTCTACCCTATGCCGATGTGCGCTTTTACCTTGGGGTTGGTTCCCACCCCTTCTTGGGGTTGAAAATTTTTTGGTTAAAATAGCCACAGAAGTGGCTATAGAACGTAATTCTAAGCAAAAACTATTCTATAATTTTTTTTGAAAACTCAATCCTTTTTGAGTTTACGTGGTTGAAAATTGGCCATTTTCATCGAAAAATGACATCTTTGCGGACAGTTTTGTGCGAATACCTTAAAAACTATGCATCTAACGAAAAAAAACTATATAAAATATTTTTGTAGCTTATAAAAAACAAAGAGTTTTTTATAAGTTTTTTAAAAACAAAAAGTTCCTTCATAAATCTTTTAGTAATAATACATAATAAATCATAATACAAAAAGAAATATGGTAGGTGAGAAGAGTTTGTTTTTTTTGGTGCATGCTCAAATCGGCGTATTCAACTTGAAATAACAGAGAGACGGACGATTTTAGGTTTATAATGATACTAATACCTTTTCTAGTGCTTAAAATGACATTTGAAATAAGCAATATTAAATGTCGATAACATTCAAACTAAGCGAGATATGCTGCAGAAAACATTAGACGACTAATGTATTTTAAGAAAAGATGAGAAGTATATTTAACCCCTCATCCTTCAGAATTTAAATGCATCATTTTCCTTTTACAATACTTTTTATTATAGTGTTATTTCTAAGTTCAAAAAGTTGGACGGGTTTAAAATGAATGGTTTTTGAAAAAAATAAGATAAAATTATAGAGCGCATTTTTAAATTTTCTTAAAAATCTTCCTTTTTCTCCAGCATCATTCTCTTTGCCTTATCCCTATGCGGGGTCGGCTTCCCTAATTGCATTTCTTCACACAATTCTATCTTGGGTCATATGTTAATATGGGTCTCCATCAATGTTAATCCCCTTTACCAACATGTCCTGCCTTATCGCCTCCCCCCAGGTCTTCTTTGGTCTTCCTCTCCTACTCCTTCCAGGAATCTGCACTTTAGCTATTCTTCGTATTGGGTGATTAACGTCTCGACGTTGAACATGACCAAACCATCTTAACCTATGCTCTCTCATTTTGGAATCAATTGGTGCCACACCTAGACTTCCCCTAATATACCTACTCATTTCTAATTTTATCCTTCTTTGTCACTCCACTTATCCATCTAAGCATTCTCATTTCCGCCACACGCATTCGTTGTTCCTCTTTCTTTTTCACTGCACAACATTCAGTTCCGTACATCATAGCCGGTCTTATGACTGTTTTATAGAATTTTCCCTTCAGCTTCATTGGAATTTTTCTGTCACACAACACACCACTCGCTTCTTTCCACTTCATCCATCCAGCCCTAATTCTACTGCATGCATCTCCATCTATTTCTCCATTAGACTGTAATACCGATCCTAGGTACTTAAAACTATTGCTTTTCACAATCATTTCACCATCCAAAGATACCATTTTATTTGTAGTAGCTCTATCTTTAAATGAAGATTCCAAATACTCTGTTTTTGTCCTACTAAGTTTTAAACCTTTTTCCTCCAGAGTTTGTCTCCACTGTTCCAGTTTTTGTTCTAAGTCTCTTTCACTATTTCCTACTAACACGACATCATCAGCATACATTAAGCACCATGGAATGTTACCCTGTAGTTTCGCTGTTATCTGGTCCAAAACTAATGAGAATAAATACGGACTTTCCTACTTTCCCATGAAATTTATCAGTCTCTCCCACACCTGTCCTAACACTAGTCGTTACTCCCTCATACATATCCCTCACAATTTTACATATTCACCAGGCACTCCTCTCTTATTGAGTGCCCACCACAGAATCTCTCGAGGAACTCTATCATATGCTTTCTCAAGATCAATGAATACCATATGAGCGTTTGTTTCTTTACTCCTGTATTTTTCCATCAACTGCCTTATAATGAAAATTGCATCTGTTGTTGATTTACCCTGCATAAAGCCAAATTGATTCTCGGATATTTCGGTCTCTTCGCGTATCCGTCTATCAATTACTCTTTCCCATATTTTCATGGTGTGGCTAAGCAGTTTTATAGCCCTGTAGTTTGTACATTGTTGTATATCTCCCTTGTTTTTGTAAACAGGTACCAGTATACTGCTTCTCCATTCGTCTGGCATTTGTCCAACTTCCATAATTCTATTAAATAGACCTGCTAGCCACCTTGTTCCTGTCTCTCCCAATGCTCTCCATACTTCCCCAGGAATATCATCTGGTCCTACCGCTTTTTCTTTCTTTATCTTTTAAAGCGCTCGAGCCACTTCCTCGTTGGTTATTTTGGTGACCATTGCTACTACTGTCTCCGTTGACTCTACAGGCTGTCTGTCAAATTCTTCATTTAATAAGCTGTCAAAGTATTTTCTCCATCTCTTTTTGACATCCCTTTCGTGAACTAGTATTTTATTATTTTCATCTCGGATACTCTCCTTTTTCTCCATGTAACTCGAAAATGATAAGAGATGCGAAAAAAAGATACCGCACAAAAATGTAGAGTTTTGAAGTTATACTTCTTTACGATCGAGGTTGAAATTTTATACTTACCTGGCGCATGCGCAGACAGACAGTATGTAGTTCGTTGCTAATCTTTCAAATTATGTACATATGTATCAGCACAAATAAGTCATTAAAAGAATATATTAGTGTTTTTAGTAAATATATTATTTATTATAATTTTTGTGTCTTTGGATTTGTCTTCCTCGGGAATAAAATATTTTATAATAATAGTAATTATATTTCCTTTAAATTTTAAAGTATTTTTATACCTCACTTTTGGTCTATTAAATTTGTCAGTATGTATGATAAATCTTGTAAGCTGTCAAAGCAAAGGCAGTTTAGCTCGGTGGTAGCGCGTTCGACCGGAGATCGAGAGGTCCCTGGTTCAATTCCGTGTGTTATCTAACTTTTTTTTTTATTTTTAGTATTGTTTTAATAAACAATTTTGGAAAGTAGTAAGTAAAAATTAGTTTAATCTTTAAATACAAATAACCTGTTGAAAGTATATTTATTTCGTTGAAATCATATAATAGAAGTATAACTTCTTACGTGCGTACAAAGTACACACACATTCTTTTTTTTTAGATAAAGATTTTATTTTTATTCTTCATTACTGTATCTCCGTACATGTTCCAAATAGGTATGTAATTTTTTATTACATTACTGAAACATTTACAATTACGTATCTGTTGCTTTTAAAAACTATTTAAAAAGTCACTACAATAATTTTATTATAAACTTGCTTTTTGTATCTGTCCTCACAACAATAAAAACTAATATACACACAATTTGTTTACCCTTAACCATATTGAACAATAGGGAACTTGCACATTTTTTTTATTAGATAATAATGTTCAGTTTTGTTTAAAAATGAGATTTCCAAAATTTCACGCTTCAAAAACTCGTAATAACTTAGAAATACATATTTAAAGTCTTCTGCGGTATAAAATAGTTCAAACTACCCGTGACGTCACATAGTTTTGCATTAGTTTTGATTATGGTTATATTTCGCTGTGTCTAGGTACACGGTAAAATGTACGCAAATAAAAAAGTTAGGTAGACGCGAATTAAACTTCATCAAGCCAGTGACGTCATTATTTAGCTTGCGCAGTGACTATATATTTTGGTACATGCTATTTTGATATGTTTAGTGTTTGTTTGATAGAAAAATATTTGTTAAGTGATGGGAAGCAGAACTTTTCAGATGTTTCAAACTTGATTGTAATAAATCAATGTGTAAATATAAAAAAATATATTTAAGTTAGCAAAATAATTATACAGTGCTAGTCAAAAGTCCGTACCCCCCCTCGTATCTTTTGAACGGTTATACCTATAATCGTGAAATTTGGAGGGAGGAAATAAACGGACGTAGGCTTCTTAGCTAGTCATGACAGGTGACGTAATAGTGACAGATGACTTTACAGCGCCACTGTGACAGATAATTTTAAATGGGATCTTATGGCAAGTAATACCTCGTTTGAAAGATATTCAAAATACCTATTCAGCCATACTAATTTTTTTGGATATAAATTGATTTTGATTTTGGTAAATAAATGAAATAAATATAAAATTGTAGTTTCGCATTTAATTAATAAAAATTCAAATCTCCGCCTATGGTTTTTTTGTCAAAAAAGTTCACGTTTTTCAGTTCTCTAATAGTTTTTACGTCAACGTCAACCCTTTTGACAAGTAATCATAGGCGGTGGTTTGAATTTTTATTAATTAAATGCGAAACTACAATTTTATATTATTTCATTTATTCATCAAAATTAGCTTAAACTCAAACAAAATTAGTATTACTGAATAGGTATTTTCAATACCTTTCAAACGAGGTATCACTTGCCATAAGGTCTCATTTAAAATTATCTGTCATGGTGGCGCTGCAACGTCATCTGTCACTATTACGTCACCTGTCAGGACTAGTTAAGACGCCTACATCCGTTTATTTCCTCCCTCTAAATTTCACTATTATAAGTATAACCGTTCAAAAGATACGAGGGGGGGTACGGACTTTTGACTAGCACTGTATGTATTTAGTTTACATGACATGTAGGTACAAAATATTGTTAAAATAATTTTTATACGTAAGTGAATTATTATAATCAACTATTCTAAATGCAAAATAAGCCACAATTTAACTAAAAAAATTATTTTATTAACGTTTCGACGTCCAAATCGGATGTCATTGTCAAAATACAAAAATTAGTCAGATTAAATAAATTATTAGAAAAATTTTTTTACTAAGCAACAACTACTGTTCGGTCTAGTGAGGTTTCGGTATAGTGCTTTTCGGTCTAATGAGTTCGGTCTACTGCTTTAGGTGTAATGATTTCGGCCTCTTTACAGTAAACCAATTTGAACTGTCCAATTGCGTTTTTTTCGAAATAAGTTGAAAGTCTGGTACCAATATTAAGTAAAAATGATATGTAAGCCTTATTTTCTAATCAAAAACAGTAAAAAATTTCGCCGAAAAAGTTTTCAGTCAACTTTATCAGGGTGGGTTGTGATTGCGCGCAGCGGTCAAATACCTCCTGCGGTTCTCTCACTCTATTACCCGTAAGTTAGGTTTGGACCGAAGGGTTAGGTCTTCCTCCTTTCTGACCGCTGCGCGCAATTGAAGTCTGCCCCTTTATCATCAGGAATCATTCAAATGGCGCCCCTATAACTATGTATGTACTTACAATAAAAAATAAAATAATATTTCCTGTCTAGAGTTATTGAATTGAGCAGATTTTCTAGCAATTTATAAATAAACGGTGAAAATATTATCAAACAATGAAGTAAAACTTCTTTAGGTATATTTAACCTAACGGACCCTGTACACTTTTAGAGTTTTTTCCTAAGGATCCTTCTAGAAAAACACAAATTAAAGCTATATATAACACAAACCCATTAGTCGATCGTGGAGATGGTTTAATATTAAAGTTTCCGTGTTCTACACCCCTGTTTACGTTACGTTAGGTATATCACGACCACGTAGCAATTACGGCGACAATCTCAGTGATCAATAGACGAAATCATCGCCCATCGCGTGATCCGACCGACTCAAACCTCAAAACCTAAACAGCACTAACTACAGTTTGCGACCCTTGTGTTCTTACCCATCCTGTCCCTGTCCCCATCCCCGCCGTACATCAATTTATTCATTTGGTCGTTGGTTTGCTCATTAGATGGACTTTTATCCAATGATTCACTTTTCCTACACGGTGGACAAAATGCGGTGGTCATTAAATGTAAAACATGCAAATAGTTGAGGGATACTTACCAAGTTTTTCGTAGACATTTAATATGTAATTATGTAGATAAGTTAAAAGATATTTATAAATACACACGAAGTGGTAGCCGATTAGACGCGGTACAACTAACAAATTATACCTACTTTATATTATCAATAATAATAGGAAAAGATAAGAGTAAGCCTCTGCCTTAATCCATCGAGAAAGATTTATGGAGTAAGCGAATCACAAGATCTTTTTTCTCTCTTTAACACACGTACATTCTTATTTGATTTTAGATTTATTTTTATCAATTTACGCTCTTGTTAGTCAAAATACAGAGTTGGCGCAATGGTATCAAATTATTAAAATTTCAGGACGCATCTATTCATGTAAAGTTTATTTCATTTGAGTGACATTATGTTTTCCATAAGATGTGTGCGGTGTCCTTTGTTGCACAGGTATTTAAAGCTTTGGGTCAACTAATTGACCACGCTGCACATTTTTTCCGGTACCTAGAGGTCTCCAACTTCTTGAAAATTTCAAGATCTTGTCTTGATTTCAAGGCAAGATCAAGACAAGAAGTAATTTTAGATTTCAAGACAAGACAAGAAGTTTTATGTCAATACCAAGATTTCTTGTCAAGAAAACAAGAAATCTTGAAATATCTTGACTAATAATGAAAACTCTAAAACGTATTTATTAGTGAAAAAGATAACATTATTTTAACATAACATAATATATATTTTAATTTATTGAATATTTTATTTTATTTTATCTCTCGCAGATTGAAAAAATTTCCAGTTTGTCTCTAAGTTTACCCCAATTGCCACCAATGGGAGTGGGCAATATTTTTCCCCTTCGAGTATTGAAGAACGTGTTTTAAAGCTTCTCAGATACTGACAAAATTTCCAAATCAGAACCCATTCTTTATCTAATATTTTGTAATTATTTAGATTAAATGTCGCAAAATGTAGTTAAAGCATTTTTTACACTTAAACCCTATGATAGCATCTCCAAAGTTGAATGCCATTTTGTAGGCACATCTAATTTTGGCATAGTCATCTTACAATAATTTATGGCCTCGCAAGCACTGCTAAGTTTAAGTTGCATTTGCCCTGAGTGTTTGATCTTTTTTGAAGAGGTATTTAATTTTACTTACAGAAGAATTGAAATCTAGAGCAGTATCATTTCTATCATTTTATACTTCGATCTCATCCTCCAAATAATCAAAATCCTATTCGATGTCTAACTGTTTCGATTTGGTCCAATAATAACAGTTGACTCCCAGTTCCTTTGTCGTGATCCTATGATTTGTCCAGTATCCATTGATAGGCTTAAGTCTCTCACTAACTCATTTAGTTCAGCTTAAATAAAGTATTGTCTATGTCAGGGTAGAATTCGTATTTATCGGATTTTTCATTTGAACTTTCATCTGATGATTACTATTGGACGGTGTAAAGGAAAGGTGGATGAATGGGTATTCCTGGTCCATGAAGTATATATCCTATAGCAAACTGTAAATCAGGATACTGAATAATTGTATGTACACTTTTCGAATTAAATCCCTTTTAAATGGTTTTTTGGTTCCCTTCATACCATAGTAATATAATTGCATTTACCTTTTGTCTATCTTCTCAGTAGATCGACACACTGAAAGCACAATTTGTGTGGAGCTCAATAGTCCTGTCGCCAGGGGGGGTACAACGGCCTCCTTAATTCAGATGGACTTACCCAAGTTTTTTTTTATATATTTTGACCCGCAGAATACGAATTTTTTGGGTAACAGCTGATCCGGATGTCGATAAGATTGTTATAGACAAAGAACTTGAGGAATTACATAACAGTGATTTCTCGCAAAACAAAACATCTTTTTGTATTTTTTGGGTCATTTTAAGCAAAAAATATTCCTACAAGTTTTTTCGTAGAATGCATAGTTTTCGAGATAACCGCGGTTGAACTTTCAAAAAATCGAAAAATTGTAATTTTTGAACCCGAATAACTTTTGATTAAAAAATAAAGTAGCAATTCTGCTTACCGCATTTGAAAGTTTAAGTCAAATTATATCGGTTATGATTATTTGCATTGCTAAAAATTTATTATTTTATTGTTAAACAAAGCTATAAACACCTAGTATGTGAGTGATGTTTTCTATGATTTCTCATTTAAAATCGAACGAGTAGGTAGAGTAGCTACAAGTGCAAGCGAGGCAATTTCTACGTAGCATGCGTTAAAACGCATGTATTAGGCACGGGAAACACTATGTGTTTATAGATTAGTTTAACAATAAAAAAATTAATTTTTAGCAATGCAAATAATCAAAACCGATATAATTTGACTTAAACTTTGAAATGCGGTAAGCAGAATTGCTACTTTATTTTTTAATCAAAAGTTATTCGGGTTCAAAAATTGCAATTTTTCGATTTTTTGAAAGTTCAACCGCGGTTATCTCGAAAACTATGCATTCTACGAAAAAACTTGTAGGAATATTTTTTGCTTTAAAATGACCCAAAAAATACAAAAAGAAGTTTTGTTGTGCGAGAAATCGCTGTTTTCCTCAATTTCTTTGTCTATAACAATCTTATCGACATCCGGATCAACTGTTACCCAAAAAATTCGTATTCTACGGGTCAAAATATATAAAAAAACTTGGGTAAGTCCATCTGAATTAAGGAGGCCGTTGTACCCCCCCTGGCGACAGGACTACAAGGTTTGTCCTAATCACCAAGCTCTACACATAAAGTAAATGTAATAAATTTTCTTGATAAATTCTGTTATATTTTGTTAATGCTTGGCTATCGTTAAATCACTACACATGGAATAAAATACATCAGGACTGTTTTTACACTTTTTTGATGACATTATGATGCACTCAGAAAACAAAACACAACTCGATGATACAAACAACTGACGCTAACTAACTTATTCCGTAAACAACTGCCGATGTCGTTAAAATGAAATAAACATTATATTATACTAAAATATTTTCAATATGAATAAAATATTTTAAAGAAATAATTTTAATGCAATTTGCGAAATACCAGTAACGTATCTCTTTGCTCTAGTACAAAATATCTCACAAGGTTTTTTAATTTTGTGAAAAATCTCGACGAGGTGGGGTCAAAACAAATTCACATTTAGAATCAACGTATCCGTATTAGCTACTGACACTTATCAAATTCAAACCACCAAAAATCATGTCGGCCTGTGTATTATAATATTGTAGCTGTTTTTACTGTAATAACTTATAATTACAATGAAACTAGCGGCTCGTATTTATATACGACTTTATTTATATAACTGTACAGACGAATTTATTTTACAGACTGACCCTCCTAATACCGCAATTTGCTTAAATATAAAATAACGTCATTCTCGAGAATTCTAGACTTCGCCACCTCTAGCATTGTGCCAACTTCCATCTGCCGCGCGTATCTCCCCACCACTTCCATCCATATCGTGCTCTCGCTAGAACATTCTCGGCTCACGTCGAGGTGGAACCGTTTGGAGCTGTTACTTGCGGTCGGTGATTAATTCTTTTGTTACAATATGTATTAACTTCTTTTTTTGTTTCAGGATGCCGCGGTGTACGTCCCTCTCACATTACAGCCTTCCTGGAGAAACTCCACCCAGGTCTCCGTCTAGTCCAGCAAGCAGTCCCATCGCAGGTATCTCCTCTCGAAGCGTAAGTCCATCGTCGCCCCGATCTCCAATAACTACGTCCAGACACAGCGCCTTCTCTTTAGTGTATCCCAAAGATTTGCATAGGAATAAGCATTATTTAACTGTTAATGGTAAGTATTTCAATTAATATTTTCCAAAATCATCAAGTTTCTTATAATACCTACGTTCATTTTCCATCTAACTCTAATTCTGCTCAGGTCCACTAACATAGTCTCTTTTTAGAAGGTACTCACTCTTCATTTCTGAAAGTCCGCAATGATTCTGACAAATATTTCTCTATCCTCTGCGGCTCCCAATAAGGATTAAGTATCGAGACCTTCCCACTCTCTTATCTTTTTCAACGTAAACATCTTCTCCTAGCTGGACCTACCTCTGCTTCCTTTCATTTTCCCTCCACCAACAAGTTCAAGAACTCTTAGGGCCGGTTGTTCGAACGCTAATCAACAATGATCACTATCAAATATTTAATTACTGTCACCAACTGTCGATGTCAACTTTGATTGTGTTGCTGAAAACATAATTGATTATAATTATGAGATTAGTTAATCAATTAACATAACAATTATTATTAACATAATTGATTAACTAATTTTATAATTGTAATCCATAATTATGTTTTCAGCAACCCAAACAAAGTTGACATTGACAGTTGGTGACAGTAATTAAATATTTGATAGTGATCATTGTTGATTAGCGTTCGAACAACCGGCCCTTAATGTCTTTCCCAGTATGTATTTCCCAGATAACTTGTGTTTTGCTTCTTGATAATATTATCAAGAATTCTCTCAAGGTCAAGGTCTAAGAAGTTCTCTGTCACCGTAAATTTTATGCAATGTTGACTCGTTAGTGACATTGTATGTCCATGGTATTTTCAGGAGCCTACTAACCATCCACATCTCGAAGTCATCTAACCTCACAGCTTCTTCTTATTATTATTATTACAATGCTTATCCGTTTCAGATGTTGGCGCCCATCATGGCAATCTGTATTTTGCATACTGTTGCTCTGAAACGATTTGTGGTTGTTGTATTGAACCAAGTGCGTAGATTTTTCAGCCAGGAAATCCTTCGTCTTCCTGGTCCACGTTTTCCTTATAATTTTCCCTGTAAAATTAGTTGCAGCAATCCATATCTTTCGCTGTTTCTAACGACGTGGCCGAGGTATTCGATTTTTACTGTTTTGATTGTGGTTAAAAACATATGGTGCTTCTCTATAGCACTTTGCTTCATTGTCCATGCATCTGTCTGTATAAGAAAATATATTTCCATGGTTTCACGAATTGATACCTAGTATCCAGTGAAAGAGTTGTGTTAGTAAAAAAGGAATGCAGATTTTGAGTATTGAATTTGAGCTTGGATCTATCTATATCTTTGGTTATTCCCGAGTCAAGGTATTTAGTTTATTCACGTCTTCCATGGGGATGTTAGTTTATTTTCAAAGTTTCACTAAATTAATAATCCCTAGAATAAAAATTATGGTAAACCAGGAATCCATATTCAAATACACTTTTGTTTTATTTCAGGAATGAACGCCTTGATGTATGCCAATTCTATAAATCCTCTAGTTACTAGTCCTTACCCTTCTTATATGTGGCATCCGATACCAGGGTTGTTCCTTCCTTACTCACCAGCTCACAGGCCGGAGTCATTGAGTCCTGATCGGACGACAGTTGTTGATCAGGGATTTACGGAAAAAAGTAGCAAGAAAGGTAAGTCCTTATTACCATAGCAAAAAGGTTTTTTTAGTGACAATTCTCACCCACCGATGAATCTGTATAAGAAACAGTGTATCTACAAAATAACAAGAAAAAGTAAAAAGCAATGGCATATAGAAAAATGTATTAATAACTCCTCCATATGGTTTAGCGACAAACTCTTGTTTTATTAAATTTGATCAAATATAATACAAATCCTTAAGGTTAGTTCTAGGAGCGGTCATATCTACTCCTACACCAGCCATTTTGGCAGAATGTAACGAGATCTTTACATTTAAGACGTTTAGTTTGGGTAGAAAAATTTATTCTTAAATGCCAGTTTAATAATCAAAACAGCTTGTTACAAAAAATATCTTTGAAAGTCTCTGTGTTGAAAATCTAACAAACAGATGATGGATAAGTAAAAATTATTTGACTCTAGCTATTGCTTTTCCCAATCTATTACATTATTATTCAATGGGAAAGGGATTCCATGCTTTGGTTCTCATTATTACATCTTACATGAATATAAACCTTTTGTAGAAATTTCTTCATATAGTTCATTTGTTCACGAAAGACTTACTAGTAAAGGATACACAGCTTGAAGACTAAAGAACCACTCTTGTAAAATTTATACCGATGGCTCAAAATCGTCCGCGTGTGTCGGCTGTGCCATTTCTTCATAGGGTGCCTGTCCGTTGGTGATTTTGTTGGTTGCTATACGGAATAATTGTGTTGAGGTCTTTCTATACCACGCTCTCAGGTTAGCAAGCCAAGATATTCTTCTTCTTCCTGAGACCCTTTTTCTTTCAATTTTACCTTGCAAAATGCATTACAGTAACTGCGGTTGTGTTCATTCTCTGTAGCACTTCTTTATTGGTGACTTTGTCTGTCCATGGTATCTTCAGGAACCTTCTGTACAACCATAGCTCAAAAACCTGGAGTTTTGATAGAGTTTCTTAGTTCGAGCTATACTTTATTATATGTTGGCTCTTTTTGGTCAAATGCTAAATATTGTAGTTTCAAAATCAAAAGACGGGAAAACTATGCATTTTTCGAGGACATCTTGTTTAAATTAATTTAAAGTACTTAAAAATATCTATCTCCAGAAATAATAAAATAGTATATAGCTCAAAAATTAAGTGACTTATAATGAAAAGAATGTCAGTCCCTATTTTTCTCAGCGAAAAAGTGATCGCAGGCAACCCCCTAATCATCACCCTAATTAAAATTAGTCATTGACCTTATTTGGTATTTTTTATTTATGTATTATTATAGGTTCTAGAAGTTTGACAGGCTTAGAATGGTTATGTAAAAAAATGGAGTTAAAAGCAAATAACAAATTTTGGTAGTTTGAAAAAAAATGGCATTTTCTTCAGAATAGCAAGATTATCATCAGAGATACAAAAAAGGTTTGAATATGAAATTATAGCCTATTTAATTCACAAGAATCTGGTTTTCAAAAATTTTTTCAACGTCAATAATTGAGTGAGCTATTGACAATTAAAACTTGTAATAACATGAAAAAACCACCTTTACCAACCTTTTCAAAGTCATCATTTTGCAATTGAGGATTTTAAAAAGATTTAATATTAATAGGCTTATAGATCGTGTAAAAACCTACAAATTTATTTTTTACCAAACTTTCTAAGATAAAAAATAAAAAAGTGACTGTTAAAAAATCAATAAATTTTTTTGAAAAAAAAAATGAGAAATCCAATTGGAAGCATAATAATGTAAGTTAGCGGTGTTTTTAGTGATGGGCCTTATTTTTTCTTATTTATTTATGTATTATTAATAGATTCTAGAAGTTGGACTGGCTTAGAATGATCAGTTTTTAAAAAACTGGAGTTAAAAGCGAATAACGAATTTTTGTAGTTTGGTAAAAATGCCATTTTCTTCAGAATAGAAAGATTAGCATCAGAGATACGAAAAATTGTTTCAATATAAAATTGTAGGTTATTTAATTCTCAAGAACCTGGTTTGAAAAAATTTTTTCTACGGCAAAAATTGAGTGAATCGTAAACGATTATATCGAAAAACATTGATTTTTTTCTATACAAAACTAACACTTTCATAGCGAATAAATCGAAAACTATTAATTTTATCAAAAAAAGTATAGAACATTTTTTGCTTAGAATTAATGTTTTTATTAACTTTTGCGGTCAAAATATAATAAAACATTTCCACCCCCGGGATGGGGTGCAACCACCCCCATGGTAAAAGCGCCTTTCAGAATCATATAGATTTTGATCCTTGGACTATCCACTACTTATTCTTAAATTTTCAAGCAAATCGATCCATTATGTAAAAATTGCGAGGTGAAAAGCTTCGGTTCCTGGCCTACAGTGAAATTATGCATTGCCATTTACAATAGACAATATCAGGATTCTTTTCCGTACAAATTAAAATCAGATTGCTCAATATTCATAGCTGAATTATTGGTAGTCATTATCAAGGCGTTGGATTGGATAAAAAGAGTAGCACATTATATTTCGAACATTATTTAATTTTATCCGACTCAGTATCTGCCCTCCTCGCGTTAAGACACTTCTCTAAACGGACTAATATACAGGGTGTCTGCGTAACTTGGAACCATATGGGAAACTTTTTTAATATCAATTTACGAAAAAAAGTCATTCTTTATAAAGTGCTCTGCATAGTCTAAAACCTAAGATGCAATCATTAGATATCAAATTTTGTCAACAGTATACGAGGTATGTCAAGAAATATGAATTTCGCTCAAGAGCAAACTACCTTTATATTTCAAAATATCAAAAAATTTTATTATAAAAAGTTATTTGTAATTAAAAACCATATTCAAATATGCAATAATAGCCTTCTACTTGAAAAAAAAATTCTGAAATTTTCCTAAATTACCGATTCCGAACATCATTTTTATTTATTAGACATGTAACAACTCTTTTATTAGGTAATAATTTTAGGAAAAAAAGTTAATCTTCATAAAAATCTGTGCATGGTCTAAACCTCAAGATACAACCATCAGTTATCCAAGTTTGTTAATTTTATTAATTTTAATACGAGTTTTAATACGAATTTTAATAATTTTATACGAGGTGTGTCAAATAATATGAATTTAGAAATTCTTTCTTTCATGCACAGATTTTTATGAAGAATTACTTTTTTTTCCTAAAATTATTAATAAAAGAGTTATTACATGTCTAATAAATAAAAATGTTGTTCGGAATCGGTAATTTAGGAAAATTTCAGAAATTTTTTTTCAAGTAGAAGGCTGTTATTGCATATTTGAATATGGTTTTTAATTGCAAATAACTTTTCATAATAAAATTTTTTGATATTTTGAAATATAAAGGTAGTTTGCTCTTGAGCGAAATTCATATTTTTTGACATACCTCGTATACTGTTGACAAAATTTGATATCTGATGATTGCACCTTAGGTTTTAGACTATGCAGAGCACTTTATAAAGAATAACTTTTTTCGTAAAATTGATATTAAAAAAGTTTCCCATATGGTTCCAAGTTACGCAGACACCCTGTATGCTCCTAAGGCTCCTAAGGTAATGTTAATTTTTTATGCGTTACGTTTTGCTCTCTTTTGGGGTATTTTTCCTATTATTACTTTTTTAGTTCTTTAAATATTTCTATTATTAATGTTTACTTTTCCCCCATTTAAACCACTTAACACCTACAGAATTAAAAAAATATACAAAATGCAAGGGTTTTTTTTTATCAGGAGTGTATAATATTTTACTTTTTTAACAATTTCAAAGTAATTTCCATCGACCTTGAAATTCACTAAACCAATATCGCATGGATTAACCCAGCCAATTTTACGTTATCGTCATAAATATCGGGCTTTTAGCTAATTTCGCAAAGTTGGTGCTTAAAGCAATTTTCCAAATATGCTTTTGCGGAAAACACAGTCATTAAGTGACGCAAATCATAGATATTCCTTATCGACCTGCAATATATATGTCTGAAAATAACTAAACCCTTTCCTTGAATGTCAGTGATTAATACTTGCGCGCAATCTATAAATATTCCTAATTGGTTATTATAACGTGAAGCAACTTAAAACAACTCAGTTCTAGATATTAGAATACTAATTGACTAGATAAGCTTAACAACCTTCGTTGGAAAGCTCGAAAAAAAGAACTGCATTTGCTGCATGTACACAAAAACAATGTATATAGTTCATACAGGATGTGCGGCAAAAAAGTTACTGGTCTCTCTTCAAAAATTTCTTTCGATGGTGATTGTTTTTAATATGACAAATTTTTTGGTCTGTAAACTTATAGGTACCTAAGTTTATATCACAACAGATCTATTTAGATCTAACAGCAGCATATAATACTGTTTTGAGACAGGGATTAATATAAAAACTACCCGTATTATCAGCTGCATAAAGATATTTAACTGACAAACAGGTAATAATGGGAAAGAATATTAGCAGGCCTTCCACAGGGTTCTGTACTTGC